>NW_023994560.1:147500-294709 GCF_015586225.1 Lucilia sericata
GATAGATAGATAGATAGATAGATAGATAGATAGATAGATAGATAGATAGATAGATAGATAGATAGATAGATAGATAAGATAGATAGATAGATAGATAGATAGATAGATAGATAGATAGATAGATTCTATGGACTAGAATAGTCAATAGACTAGTCAGTAACCTAGCCCAAGTTATAGAATAGTCAATATACTGCCCAATAGTCAAATAATCTATAGGCTAGCCTATAGACTAGTCCATAGAATAGTCAATAGACTAGTCCTTGGAATAGTTAATATACTAGTTCATAGACTAGTCAATGGACTTGTCCATAGAATAACCTATAGACCAATCCATAGTGCTTACCTTTACCCTAATATAAAATCAAACTTAAAACCTTGATTTCTGTTTGATTTCCTTTGTAACCAATTACATTATTCACACCAACTTTTCTAACTTTTGTGTAAAAAAAAAAATGAGAGAAAAAAATCGATTTTAAAGCTTAATTATAATTAATTGAATGAAAAAAAAATAAATGTGTATTATTATTGTTTAGTATAAAAGAAATTCACACACAAAAAGAAATCGATACAAATAGACAAGATACAGACTAGATAGCAGGTGAAGATAGAGTTCATGTTAAGGTCAATAAAGAAAAATTACCACAAATAATAATTTGAAAATGAAACATTTATTAATAAGAAAAAAAGTATTTCTTTGCCAATTCAAAGGCGTCAATTATTAAAAAAATGCACAGAAACAAACGCTAGCTTTTAGATAAGAACTTGCTATGTCTTCTATAAGGGAAAGGATAAGCATAGAAACATATATATAAAGAACAGTATAACAGTTTTCATTCTGCTTACAGGAGCTATGCCTTTTATAGGCAGATTTTCTTATGTCGATAATCTAAATTATAATCTATAATCGTTGGCAAAGGATATCATATCTTAAAGGGTTTAGATTAACAATATTTTATACAATTCAAGAATCCAACAAGTAATCCAATTCACCAGATTGACGTTTAATCAATGAAATTAGAATTGAATTAGTTAGTCTGAAAAAGCTAAAACATCAGCCTTTCCCAAAAACTTCTACAATTATTTATAGAACTTGTTTTATAAATGTTTTCCAATTGTTCGTTAGTTATATAGTTAAAGTTAACTAATATTTAACAGTTATATTGATGACGTACAATTGTTTTGTTAATAACTATTGTTTATCAATTTCTAAACGATTTAGGTCGATTTCAAAAATAGTAACAATAATAGTTTAATACATGACGTATACGTGATATTAAATATATATAAATAGAAACAATATTACTCATACAACCATGCGGCCTATTTACCACCTACACAGTTTCAAGTTAAAGAAAATCTTAAAAATTGGTTAAACTAAATAACTTCAAGGCATTTTTTCCACATACATAAATCGTTGAAATTTAAACAAATCTTTAATAATATGTTTGAATAACTATTACAAGTTTAATGTCTTTTTTCAGAAATCTAGTTAGTAATCTATTCATCTATCTATAGACCTCTGCCACACATTCTTGGTAGTAAAATTTATTAAAATTTTCATTTGTATAAAAAATAGTGTATGCAAAAAACATACAATTGTTTAGCTACTAAAGACATGTTATCCCTTCTGTATTCATTCAATGAACCCATTTTTTAACAATTTTGTTTTGTAGTTCATAATAAAAGAAGACAACAAAAAGAAAATAAAACAATTAACAAGCCTAATACAAGGTAAAAATGATTAAAATTATATTTTTTCTAAAAAATTATTACAGTTTGGATTACAGAAATAGAAGAAATATATATTTTTTAATAAAATTAAAGAAATTTTTACAGTTTGAATAAAAACCATGTTGATCTCAGTTTAATACTTAAGGACAAACTTTTTAAACGATTAAAAATAGAAATCATCTGTTGCAAACTTTAGAAATTAAAAATATATTTATGATCAGTGCTATTTTTCTCACCCACTCAATGAAAATGAATGTCAATATAATAGCTATAAACAGCTATGCCACATTAGAGTGGTTCAAAGACTAGTCTTTACACTAGTCCCTAGATTAGTCAGTTAATAAACTAGTTAATAGACTAGTCTTTATGCTAAACAATAAACTAATCTATAGAGGAATCAATAGACTAGTCAATAGACTTGTTCATAGACTAGGCAATAGAATAATCAATAATGCATATAAAAGTTTATAGACTAAGTAGTCAATAGACTAGTCAAAAAACTAGTGAAAAGTCTAGACAATAGACTCGTTCATGGACATTAAATAGGCTAGTCTACAGGCTAGACTATAGACTAGACTACAGACTAGACCATAGACTAGACCATAGACTAGACTATACCATAGACTACACCATAGACTTGACCATAGACTAGACCATAGACTAGACCATAGACTAGACCATAGACTAGACCATAGACTAGACCATAGACTAGACCATAGACTAGACCATAGACTAGACCATAGACTAGACCATAGACAAGAACATAGACAAGACCATAGACAAGACCATAGATTAGACCATAGGCTAGACCATAGACTAGACCATAGACTACACCATAGACTTGACCATAGACTAGACCATAGACTAGACCATAGACTAGACCATAGACTAGACCATAGACTAGACCATAGACTAGACCATAGACTAGACCATAGACTAGACCATAGACTAGACCATAGACTAGACCATAGACTAGACCATAGACTAGACCATAGACTAGACCATAGACTAGACCATAGACTAGACCATAGACTAGACCATAGACTAGACAATAGACTAGACAATAGACTAGACCATAGACTAGACCATAGACTAGACCATAGACTAGACCATAGACTAGACCATAGACTAGACAATAGACTAGACAATAGACTAGACCATAGACTAGACCATAGACTAGACCATAGACAAGAACATAGACAAGACCATAAACAAGACCATAGATTAGACCATAGGCTAGACCATAGAGCCGACCATAGACTAGACCATAAACTAGACCATAGATTAGACCATAGACTATACCTTAGACTATACCATAGACTAGACCATAGACTAGACCATAGGCTAGGCCATAGACTAGACAATAGACTAGACCATAGACAAGACCATAGGCTAGACCATATTCTAGACCATAGACTAGACCATAGACTAGACCATAGACTAGACCATAGACTAGACCATAGACTAGACCATAGACTAGACCATAGACTAGACCATAGACTAGACCATAGACTAGACCATAGACTAGACCATAGACTAGACCATAGACTAGACCATAGACTAGACCATAGACTAGACCATAGACTAGACCATAGACTAGACCATAGACTAGACCATAGACTAGACCATAGACTAGACCATAGACTAGACCATAGACTAGACCATAGACTAGACCATAGACTAGGCCATAGGCTAGACCGCAGACTACACAATAGACTAGACCATAGACAAGATCATAGACAATACAATATTCTAGACCATAGACAAGACCGTAGACTAGACCATAGACTAGACCATAGACTAGTCCATAGACTTGACCAAATATCAGACCATAGTCTGGTCTAAAGACTACAAACAAGTGAAAAGTCCAGACTAGACTACACAATAGACTACACAATAGACTAGACCATAGGCAAGACCATAGACAATACCATATTCTAGACCATAGACAAGACCGTAGACTAGACCATAGACTAGACCATAGACTAGACCATAGACTAGTCCATAGACTTGACCAAATACCAGACCATAGTCTGGTCTAAAGACTACAAACAAGTGAAAAGTCCAGACAATAGACTCGTTCATAGACAGTAAATATACTAGTCTACAGACTAGACCATAGACTAGTCCATAGACTAGACCATAGACTAGACCATATACCATATTCTAGACCATAGACAAGACCGTAGACTAGACCATAGACTAGACCATAGACTAGACCATAGACTAGTCCATAGACTTGACCAAATACCAGACCATAGTCTGCTCTAAAGACTACAAACAAGTGAAAAGTCCAGACAATAGACTCGTTCATAGACAGTAAATATACTAGTCTACAGACTAGACCATAGACTAGTCCATAGACTAGACCATAGACTAGACCATAGACTAGACCATAGACTAGACCATAGACCAGACCATAGACTGGTCAAAAGACCAGACCATAGAGTAGTCAATAAACTAGTTAATAGACTAGTCCATTGGCTAGTCAATAGACTAGTCCATAGACCAGACCATAGACTAGTCCATAGACTACACCATAGATTAGACCATAGACTAGACCTTAGACTTGACCATAGACTAGACCATAGACAATACCATATGCTAGACCATAGACAAGACCGTAGACTAGACCATAGACTAGACCATAGACCAGACCATAGACTGGTCAAAAGACCAGACCATAGAGTAGTCAATAAACTAGTTAATAGACTAGTCCATTGGCTAGTCAATAGACTAGTCCATAGACCAGACCATAGACTAGTCCATAGACTACAAAATAGTGAAAAGTCTAGAGAATAGATTCGTTCATAGACAGTAAATAGACTAGTCTACAGACTAGACCATAGACAATAGACCACAGACCGGACCATAGACTAATCCAAAGACTAGACCATAGGCTAGTCCATAGACTAGACCATAGAGTAGTCAATAAACTAGTCAATAGACTAGTCCATAGACTAGACAAATCCACTAGTCATTGGACTGGTCAATGGGCTAGTTCATAGACAAGTACATGGGCTATTCCAAAGGACTAGTCAATAAACTAGACAATAGACTAGTTCATAGAATAGTCCACAGACTAGTCAATAGACTAATCAACAGTACCTTTAAAAGTCTATAGACTTGTCGGTAGACTATTCCTTAGACCAGTCAATAGAATAGAATTGACTGGTCGGTAGACTAGTTCATGTGCTTGTACATAGGCTAGTCATAAGACAAGTCCATAGGCTAGACAAGAAACTTGTAAATAAACTAGTCTCTAGACTTGTTAATAGACTAGTTCATAGACTATTCCGTGTACCAATCAATAGGATAATTAAAATACTAATTTATAGGCAAGTCTATATAATAGTAGCATGACTAGTCAATAGACTAGTCCATAGTACCTAGAAAAGTATATAGACTTGTCAATAGACTGGTCAATGGACTAGTCCACAGACTAGGTCCTAGAGCTAGTCCATAGACTACTAAATAGACTAGTCAGATGACTAATTCATAAACTATTCATTAGAACAGTGAATAGTCAATAGACTAGACAATAGGAAATAGAGTGGTCAATAGACTAGTCAAAAGACTAATAAATAGTACATAGAAAAGCCTATAGGCTTGTCAATAGATTAGTCTGGAAACATTGGAAACATCTACAGATTAGTTCATAGACTATTTCGTAGACCAGTCAATAGACTAGTTCATAGGCAAGTCCATAAGATAGTTACAAAACTAGTCCAAAGATTAGTTCATAGACTATAGTACCTGGAAATGTATATAGACTTGTCAACGGACTAGTAGTAGTCCATAGGCTAGTCAATAGTCTAATCAAGAGTACCTAGAAAGATCTATAGACTTATCAACAGACTAGTTCATAGGTAAGTCCATAAGCTAGGTAATAGTTTAGTCAATAAACTAGTCAATAGATTAGATACTAGGGTAGTCTATAGACAAGTCAAAAGTCTAATCAATAATACATAGAAAAGTCTATAAATTTGTCAATAGATTAGACGGAATACTAGTCAATGGACTTCTGCATAGTCAGTAGATTAGTCATTCATTGACTAGTCACAATTAAGAATCAAAAATTTTCCAAATTCTTTGTGTAACCCTATTAAAACTACCAAGTACTACCACTTTTTTGAGCTGTTCATATTTTCTTTCAAATAATTATCTATTATCTAAATAATAGAAAAAATCTTCAGGGGATTTCTTGTTGTACAACTACAATAAATGTTGTTGTATAAATATCAACATGAAATAATAAAAAAAACGTAGTAGTATGTAGTATTCATATAATAAATATTTTTTAACTCTCTTATACGTGTATGCTTTACATTATAGATTGCAACAAAACAATATTTACAATATAAGTTATAACAATAAAAAGCAATAAAAAAAATAACAAAAAACTAAATTCACAATAAAATGAGCAACAACAGCAAAAGAAAACACACAAACGTTTAAAAATACCCATATATACTCAAAGGTCCTTGTACTAAACACCTTCTACCACTCTGTGCAGCACACATTCGCTAAAACGTGCACACCACTAAGGCATTTTTTAGGAAAAGTGTGTTGCACAATTGTAACTATTTTTGGTTTTGGTACGATTCAAATGAAAAATGTACTATCTCCAATTATTATTTGGAAAAAACAATACAACTTAGGAATCACATTTCAGATCTTATAAACAAAACTCTGAAATTTCATCGAAATAAATACATTTGCCCAACTCACAATAAGCTTCGTAGCGTTGTATGTCGTAATTATTTTATTATTTACAACGCTACAACATCCATTGTGAATTGAACAGTTATTTGTTAGCTTTATAGAATGATATATAGTTAATCATTCTCCATTACGATTCTGTCATCTTTAGGTACAATTTATATATTTGGTACAATTTATTTACACATCCCACCCAATGTTTCTAATGATTTGTCTGTATTTGTGTTAATGTACATGTGAATGAGTATAAAAGTATACAAATGTTGAGTAAAATAATTTATGAGATATACAGGCACTACTACAACTGAAAGACAATAATAACAAAAATGTACAGATCATAAATGCAACAAGGTATAAAAAACAAGTAAAAATTTATAGACGGGTATGGCCGACCATATTATACCCTACACCAGTGATTATGTTACAAATTTTGATAGTTGGTTAATAATAATGCTTTTAATACAATTTTCACCTTAATTCAGAAATATTATAACAATTTGTTGACAAAAAGGGCATTTTCTAAATGAGGGCTTATACGGGGGAAGGAGGTTAATATGGTCGTATCCCTTTAACTTTTGTTAGAGGGATTAACGTCCACATTAGTTATTTATATATAATATTATCATGATATTAGTGAATTTTGACCATCAAGTCATTTTCTGAAGAGGACTTTGTATGGGGGATAGGTTCAAATGAGGCTCGATCCTTATGATGAACTGACAAAAGTAGGCGGCTTAATGTGCGATAGGGACACTGATCACTTTGCACTAAATATTGATCTTTAATGACTTGTCAGAGTTATCCGGCAAAGGGATAGATCACTTCAATGCCTGTATCAGACACTATACCTTAACCAAGGGTATAAGTTCAGAATGAATGACATTTGAGGCATAAGAACAGGATATCAAATAAAGACATACAAATTTTTACCAGACATCGAGCTGCTCAACAGTCGTACTAACATGGTTATGTGGATACGGGGATTCCAATGGCAACTGTATTCCAAAGAACTGGAAAAAACGCACGACTTATTGTTCGAAAGGGACAATGATCATTTTGTTAGAGTTATCTGCAATAAGGCTAGATTGCCTTAACGTCTATATCAGGCAATACAATTGGTTCGGCAATAGTTACTCTTAACTGCACCACAGCGGTGTCTGTATAAGTTTTTAAACTCTTTCATTTCTCTTTACCCTTCTCACCTCTTCTAACGCCTTGACTTGTACTTACTTGTACTTACCGACTGCATTACTTTGAAGGAGTCTAATAATAACTAACAAATAACATATTATGTAAGTACTTACTTTTTAGATTGACATAAAGTGCTTACCTAACTCCTTATTTGTAAGCGAGCGTGGTAAGCCTCCAATGTCATTGCTATGAATGAAAATCCTACTTTATGATTCTGATTATAATAAATCAGTTTTTTTCCCAATGGTTGCCAACAGATTAAACAATACATTAGTTCATTAATGGGTTTATAGATTAGTCAATAGAGTATAGACTCATCGATAATCTAGACCGCCGACTAGTAAATAGACTAGTCCATAGATTAGTCAATATAGACTACACAATAGACTAGTCCATAGACTTATCAACAGACTAGTCCCAAAAATAGTCATTAGGCTAGGTCCAAGAATAGTTAACAGTCCAGTCAATAAACTATTCCATAGACTAGTCATTAGGCAAGTCTTTAGGCTAAGATATTTCTAGCGAGTCGGTCGGTGGAAATATATTAGGCTCTTGTAAGAAATAAATTAAAGAACACCGGAAAGTCCCCGGACAAGCGTTAGTGAACCATCTCGTTCAAAAATGCAAGGAAAGGAACTAGGTCTATAACTTTTTATATTTTCAAACGCATATATTTTGTAAACAATTAGAGGTAATAGAGCATACTAATCTGACAGATTTCCTATATAGTAAATCGATTCAGAATATTCCATAGAATTGCAATCGCTTTCAATTCTTCTTTTTTCAAACATGAGTTGACCCCTACGATGTGAAAAATAACGTTTTGTTTATTCAAACAAAAAAAAATTATTCATTTTATATTTTAAATGATACCAAAACCAGGCGAACATCATTTGCAGCACTACTAGTACGTTAAAGACAATAACAAAAAGAAAACTAAAAATATATACACAAACAAAGGTTTAAAGAAAGCTAAAATACAAAAAGGAAAATTATAGACAAAAACAACTGCAAAAACCAGAAGCAGCAACAACAGGAAACCTTTTTGTTAACGGTTGTATGTTGTTGTTGCAAAATTGTTGTTAACATTTTGAACAGTGGATCAAGAAAGTTTTTTTTATATTTTTTTACTGCAAACGTTTTAGTAAACTTCTTTGGAAAGGTTATGGCAATAACTTTCATTTGATATACTAGGGGTATAACTTAAAATGTTGGGATTTCTTTTGAACAGCTCATCTTTTGAGGCCAAGATTGGATGTCAATTTTGGATAAGCTGTTCTAAAATGCCGCACATCCCAAATTGTGGGGTATACATCGAAAATAAACCGAGAGTTATGTTGGTACCGAGAGTTGTTATGATGGTACTACGCCTTCATATCTGACCGCATATTTTGAGCGATTTTCGGCCAATTCTCGCTTCAAACGAATCGTTTGCATTCGGTACAGTTTTCCTATAATAGTTTGGTCAGATTTCAGCCGCTCTTAATAGAGAGTAGCCCTTTGTTCCGAACAAATACAAAGCATAACTTTAACGCCATGGATATTTCGCGTTGGTGTCGATTTGTTTCGATAATGATAATGATTCAATCCAAAAATTATTTCAATCGTCTTTCAAGGTCTTCCGTCTTCAATTTCCCTGCTTTCGATGTTGCAAGATCTAGTTCTGTTTGACAACAATATGCATGCCTTAAATTCTTGGTCGTTAAACTTTTCTGATTGTCCTGGTTGATATTTGTCATCCCTGTCAAAATCACCACTTCTGAACTGCACAAATCATCTCTCTCACGTTTAAAACAAAGGAACACATTCACCTCAAGCTTCGTCTTTTCATGTTGGTCCTTCTAGGAAGTCCAATCGGATATCAAATTTGACAAAAATAATCATCTGTTCTAACGAGGGCCATTTTCATATCAGCGTCCATGACAACATGATGTGATACAAGAAAGGAAGGAAAACTACCAACCACTTCGTTATGGCTTCTGAATGTAGTCCTTATAAAAGCTCCAATCGGACATCGAATTTGTCCGTTATGATAACGAACAAAATTGCCGAGTCTGAGAATCAGAAAATCCACAAGAAAAACAAAGATATATTTCTTAAGTTTAATGTTTGTGAGTTAAACACAACCTGAAGATAATATTGACTATTGATTGGTTGAGTTAAAAAGAATGTTACAGATTGAACCGTAATGAAGCACCCCACGAGTAATTTCTAAGTACGTAAGATTGCGCAAATACGTGAGAGTGTCTGAGAATGTGACTGCTGTGATCGAAAGTCTACAACTCAATTCATAAACGTCGACTCGGCATTAATCTCAACCCAGTTCAGTTCCTCAGTTTATTTCTTATTGTGAATCCAATCGGACTAGGGACAGGAAATCTCGGACGCCATTGTCGAAAAGCCAATGCGTTCACAAAGATTATATTGATTTTTGGATGTGTTTGCCATAAGTTCGAAAGAGTTCAGCTCAATTTATGAACATTGGCTCGACATTGATCTCAAGAACTTGGTTTTTCATGCATCAACATGATGAGAACTGCAATTGACTCAGCAATTGATGGTAATCAATCATCCCCTGCGTTACGGCTTCTCAGGTTGGTCCTTATAGAAGCTCTAATCTGGCAGAACATTTAACATGTTTTTTGCCGGTGATCATAATCAGCTATCTTAACGATTTCGGTAGTTCGCTATAGCAATTGAGCACAAACGATCTTCATTTGGCCCTAATAGAAGTGCCAATCGGACATCGAATTCGGAAAGAAAATTATAAGTCAAGAAACCAAAATATTCGGGTCTGTGTCACTGTCAAAAGTTAAAGATAGTAAAACTTTGGTGTGGATTTTTAAGTCAACGGTCAACACTAGAGAGTAATGATTATAATCTTTCTATGTGGTGAAATAGATCGTACGAACATGAATTATTTTCCATCAAGTTGGCACTCCTTGTCATATCAAACAATCGATCTTTTACTCATTGAGTTCGGTAATCGTGTTATCAGCTGTCTTTCCGATGTCAATTGCACGATTCAGAGCTGGGATTTGACCTCTTTAGACTTTAAATAATACGTAAATAATCCTTGTTTACATTTCAAGATCTTCGGACTAGATTTTTTCAACATCACGAGGCATTATAAATTGCTCAGAAAAGTAAACATTTGCTCAGATTATCACAACAAGCATGAGCACTTGTAAAAGACTTAGACAATGTCAGAAACCTTACATTCTTTCAGGATATTCTGCAATCTACAATGTCCAATAATGAAAAGAGACGGATGATAAATTATCTTAGCTTATCTCCCTATTGTAGAGAGATGAAAAACATCACTTATGTTTACAACCACACAGATGGGATGACCTCTGTTGATTCGGCAACAGTACCTAGAGAAGTAACCGGTAGATCGAAGTACAAAGCCATCAAATAAGCCGATACTTTGTTCTACTCACAGTGACATACTGTGTTAATTCTGTTATGAACAGAGTTTACTCTGAACATATCTGGACAAGGAAGATGATACCTATATGATACCTTTCATCCATCATCATTCAACCCAGCACACTTCTCATTCATCCGACATAAGAGAACAACATACGACACACTTATTCTCCCGGGGGTGTCACAGGGTGTAAATTTAACGTTTAAAGATCACATTCAAAGTTCGTGTACCATACATAGCTGGCACAAGGATCTATATAGTACGAAACATTCTCACAGCCGAAATTTGTCAGTGACTTTATCTTGTATAGATTGGCCTTGCTCAGAACCAAACGTGCCGCGGCTATCAAGAGTTATCAAGATGGAGCAACAAGCATAATCCAAGTCTTCTGCATTCACCATATCATCCTCGATTTATGCTCAGCTTGGAGTCAAATTGCCCAACTAACGACAAATCCATTAATATAGTATTATTGATTAAGCAAACTGTTCAAAAAAGGTCCGATCACATACCAGATATTCAATATATCGTAAACTTTGAAGAATGTCTTGATCAAGCGGAACATTAGAACACATACCCGTAGGAATCCCCTGCTATACCTATGGCTCTAAATTGGGGGGACAAAGCGGGTCTAGGGTTCTATATCGAAGACCTAGAAACGGAAATATACCAACGTTTACCTAATCACAACACTAGCTTCCAGGCAGAAGTCAGAGCAATAATTGGATTATAATATAGCGCCCACAGGGCTTAACATATTTACCAACAGCCAGAAGGCAATTAAGGCAATATCAGATGATAAAGTTAAATCTAAGACCTTATGGGATTGTAAAAAAGCTCTAACCGAATACTTTCCCAGAGGTAAGGTTTACATCATATGGGTATCAGGCCACTCGGAAGTAATCGGCAATGAAAGAGTGAATGTAATAGCTTTAAAGGGAAGAGAGCTCGAGGTAGTTAACCTGACAAACGCATAACCATTTGAAAAATGGCTGAGAGAAATCCATATGGCCTCTTGGAATAATGAATCGGTGGGTAGAACCACAAAGATCCTATGGGGTGACCCTAACGAGAGCAGAACGAGAAGCCTCCTCAAAATGAGCAACTCTGAGATTAATATGAAGGTACGTATTCTGAGTGGATACACAGGACTACGGGCACAGCTATACAAAAGAAAGGACAGTAAAACTCTAGAACACTTTGTTTGCAATTGTCAGGCTTTCGCCGAAATAAGGTCCAAATATGTTGGAAGTGATTAATATAATGGTACATATTATGAGTGGACAAACAGGATTACGTCACAGATATACAAAATTGGACGTGCGGATTCAAACGAATATAGAGAGGACAGAGAAAGTCTGTAGCACTTTGTTTGCCATTGTCGGGCTTTCGCCGAAATAACATCCAAATATCTTGGGACTGATATTATCCCTCACGAACACGGATAGGAAAATTCTTACGAATTACGTCCCTTCAACCTAACCTTACCTAGTATTGTTAATGTTACAACAACACCCTAACTCCGCAGTTCAAGTAAACTCAAACACAAATCTTAACATCGTTCTAAACTCTCAAACTGAATTTTCTTCTAGTTTAGTCCCACTGTATATATGTTTTATTCTTTGGCTGTTTTCTATATGAGTTAAATTCAACTTTACTGGTTAGTTTGTGTTGCAAGTTTGTCTAGTTCTGTGTGTGTGTGTGTGAGAGTAAGCTGAAAAAAGTCAGTTTGTAGTTTTGTGTTGGTTGGGAAAAAATTCAAAAAATAACGTAAAACTTTGGCGCACGTGTGTATACAACGAATTTCTTACTGAACGCTACACATCATATTGTTTTCACACAAAACTTGGTTGAACATTCAATAGTGTGGCATAACAAACAGGCGAAGAGTGCAGAAAACACTCTCTCTCTGTCTGTGTAAATCGGTAAATGTGTGAGTGTGTGCTTTGTTAAATGGAATACTAGCAGAGCAGCAGTGTTAGCATATTTTAAGGCATAGAAATAAATAAAAACAACATAGAAAAGGTTGTTAGTTAGACTGTTGTTACTACTAGACAAAGATTTCAAAATATTTTTTAACGTTAGCCAGAAAGGACGTGGCCTTTTTGTTGTGTGTGCTCTCCCTATTTTTCAAATAAACGGTTCATATAGTTAAACATATAACAACGTTATTTCAAGTAGTTTAAAAGCTTTCTTTGGCTTAGTTGGTTATTTTTTTGGATTTTATTTTTAAAATTATTTTTAAATATTAAAGAAAACAGAATAAATATTAATTTCATTGTTATAACTTAATACAAATACCAGCAAAATAATAATATTCTAAGAATTTGTACTAAATTCTAGTAAATAAAGTTAAAGAGTGTATTTCTGTGTGTTTTTCTTTTTACTCGAGTATTGATCGTTAATAAGTGCAATTACCTGAGGAGTGCCTTTTAGTGTTTGCTTTTAGGCGCAGGTCTTTAATTTAGCCTTAATATAGGCAAACATAAAAACAACAACAGTATAAAAAAACTTCCACAAATTCTTTAAAGTTGAAAATGAAACTCATCGCAATAGCCATGTGTGTTAGTTACACTTTAGAGTTAGTCAGTGATTGTTGTTAAGGTTTTTCGATCAAACTTAGCCAGTAACAATAGTGTTTTCTTTTTTCTTAATATGACACTGCACGCACAGTGTCATCATGCCACATACATATATTCTAGAATATTAAGGAAACATTTAATAAAAACCTTGAAAATGCAGTGATTGCATAATGGCTTAAGAAAAATGAAAGTGCAAATAAATATAAAAATCAAAAATAAAATCAAATAAAGTGCCTTTTTTAAAGAAAATATAAAACAGTATTGAAGTTTTTAAAAACCTAAAAGTATGCTATAAAATTAATTAAAAAAATATATAAAATTAAAATAAATAATTTTAATTAAATTACAAACAAAAAAACTATAAATTTATGAATTAAGCGCTACTTTAAAATATGCCACAATTTTTTCATAAGAAAATAATTTTAGCCCAAAGTTTGCCATTAATTTTATTAAAAATTTGCTTTGTTTTATTTAATTTTTGAATATTTTTTTCTATTTAATTAATTCCAATAAATAGTTAATTTATTTTAAATTATTTCACATTAGTTAAAATATTAATAAAAAATATTGTCATAACAAAGATAAAATATTAAAAAATATGAATTAAAAAAAAAAAAAAAACAAAACAATCGACTGTGATTCACTATAGTGTATTTAAACTTTTTAAAATTTAAAAAAAAATATTTATTTACATATATATTAATTTTTAAAAATATGGAATTTTTTGTTAGTTTTTTAGTTCAGTTCTAATTCAGTTCTAGTTCAATTCTAGTTCTAGTTCAGTTCTAGTTCAGTTCTAGTTCAGTTCTAGTTCAATTCTAGTTCTAGTTCAGTTCTAGTTCAGTTCTAGTTCAGATCTAGTTCAGTTCTAGTTCAGATCTAGTTCAGTTCTAGTTCAGTTCTAGTTCAGTTCTAGTTCAGTTCTAGTTCAGTTCTAGTTCAGTTCTAGTTCCGTTCTAGTTCAGTTCTAGTTAAGTTCTAGTTAAGTTCTAGTTCAGTTCTAGTTCAGTTCTAGTTCAGTTCTAGTTCAGTTCTAGTTCAGTTCTAGTTCAGTTCTAGTTCAGTTCTAGATCAGTTCTAGTTCAGTTCTAGTTCAGTTCTAGTACAATTCTAGTTCAGTTCTAGTTCAGTTCTAGTTCAGTTCTAGTTCAGTTCTAGTTCAGTTCTAGTTCAGTTCTAGTTCAGTTCTAGTTCAGTTCTAGTTCAGTTCTAGTTCAGTTCTAGTTCAGTTCTAGTTCAGTTCTAGTTCAGTTCTAGTTCAGTTCTAGTTCAGTTCTAGTTCAGTTCTAGTTCAGTTCTAGTTCAGTTCTAGTTCAGTTCTAGTTCAGTTCTAGTTCAGTTCTAGTTCAGTTCTAGTTCAGTTCTAGTTCAGTTCTAGTTCAGTTCTAGTTCAGTTCTAGTTCAGTTCTAGTTCAGTTCTAGTTCAGTTCTAGTTCAGTTCTAGTTCAGTTCTAGTTCAGTTCTAGTTCAGTTCTAGTTCAGTTCTAGTTCAGTTCTAGTTCAGTTCTAGTTCAGTTCTAGTTCAGTTCTAGTTCAGTTCTAGTTCAGTTCTAGTTCAGTTCTAGTTCAGTTCTAGTTCAGTTCTAGTTCAGTTCTAGTTCAGTTCTAGTTCAGTTCTAGTTCAGTTCTAGTTCAGTTCTAGTTCAGTTCTAGTTCAGTCTAGTTCAGTTCTAGTTCAGTTCTAGTTCAGTTCTAGTTCAGTTCTAGTTCAGTTCTAGTTCAGTTCTAGTTTAGTTCTAGTTCAGTTCTAGTTCAGTTCTAGTTCAGTTCTAGTTCAGTTCTAGTTCAGTTCTAGTTCAGTTCTAGTTTAGTTCTAGTTCAGTTCTAGTTCAGTTCTAGTTCAGTTCTAGTTCAGTTCTAGTTCAGTTCTAGTTCAGTTCTTTTCAGTTCTAGTTCAGTTCTAGTTCAGTTCTAGTTCAGTTCTAGTTCAGTTTCTAGTTCAGTTCTAGTTCAGAATTCTAGTTCAGTTCTAGTTCAGTTATAGTTCAGTTCTAGTTCAGTTCTAGTTCAGTTCTAGTTCAGTTCTAGTTCAGTTCTAGTCAGTTCTAGTTCAGTTCTAGTTCAGTTCTAGTTCAGTTCTAGTTCAGTTCTAGTTCAGTTCTAGTTCAGTTCTAGTTCAGTTCTAGTTCAGTTCTAGTCAGTTCTAGTTCGTTCTAGTTCAGTTCTAGTTCAGTTCTAGTTCAGTTCTAGTTCAGTTCTAGTTCAGTCTAGTTCAGTTCTAGTTCAGGTTCTAGTTCAGTTCTACGTTCAGTTCTAGTTCAGTTCTAGTTTCAGGTCTAGTTCAGTTCTAGTTCAGTTCTAGTTCAGTTCTAGTTCAGTTCTAGTTCAGTTCTAGTTCAGTTCTAGTTCAGTTCTAGTTCAGTTCTAGTTCAGTTCTAGTTCAGTTCTAGTTCAGTTCTAGTTCAGTTCTAGTTCAGTTCTAGTTCAGTTCTAGTTCAGTTCTAGTTCAGTTCTAGTTCAGTTCTATTTCATTTCTAGTTCAGTTTCTAGTTTCAGTTCTAGTTAGTTCTAGTTCTAGTTCAGTTCTAGTTCAGTTCTAGTTCAGTTCTAGTTCAGTTCTAGTTCAGTTCTAGTTCAGTTCTAGTTCAGTTCTAGTTAGTTCTAGTTCAGTTCTAGTTCAGTTCTAGTTCAGTTCTAGTTCAGTTCTAGTTCAGTTCTAGTTCAGTTCTAGTTCAGTTCTAGTTCAGTTCTAGTTCAGTTCTAGTTCAGTTCTAGTTCAGTTCTAGTTCAGTTCAGTTCTAGTTCAGTTCTAGTTCAGTTCTAGTTCAGTTCTAGTTCAGTTCTAGTTCAGTTCTAGTTCAGTTCTAGTTTCAGTTCTAGTTCAGTTCTAGTTCAGTTCTAGTTCAGTTCTAGTTCAGTTTCTAGTTCAGTTCTAGTTCAGTTCTAGTTCTGTTCTATTTCAGTTCTAGTTCAGTTCTAGCTCAGTTCTAGTTCAGTTCTAGTCAGTTCTAGTTCAGTTCTATTAAAAATTTCTTTAAGAAAGAACTGTCCCTTGATTTATGCAACATCTTATTTGCAGTTCAATAAAAAAAGTTTTATAAAAATCTTCCAGATTATTGTAGCTTTTTTAAATTTTAACTAATTTAATTTTTAAAGATTTTGAATATTCAACAAGGCCTAAAAAGTTAACACCATTTAAAAACGAATAAAAAAAGGTTTACAATACGCAAAATATCCCCTGAGGTATGCACTTAAATAAATGAATTTAATTGTTAAACGAATTAAAAAGTAACAATTTATAAAACTAAACATTTTGAAAATGTTCAAAAAATGTATGGCGAGTTATAATATGAAATGATTTTTTTCATAGTTCCACAATATTTTCAAAAATTTGCGTTAGAATATTTAATCTCCCCAAAGTATGCAATAAAAAACGTAAAAATGCTTTAATTTCATTAAATTTAACTTTAGTTTAGTCACCGTTTCATGTCATTTTATTGTAACATTTTATAAATTATAGTTTATTTGATTTGAATTCGTTGGACACGCCAGCTGACAACAGGACATTTAAATCCTCAGACACACAGTCAGTCATAAAAATAATACTTAGACAAATTACTACGCAAATAGACAGACAAATTAAAACAAGTAGAATAAAAAATGAATTGTAGTGAAAATATAGTTAAAGCAAAAAACAAGCCTAACTACATAATTTTAACCACAAAAAATAGAAAAAATAAAAATCGCTTTAAAAAACTTTTCTTGGACCGAACTAGAACTGAACAAGAACTGAACTAGAACTAAACTTGAACTCAACTAGAACTGAACAAGAATTGAATTAGAACAGAAACAGAACTTTTTATGGTCATAGCATCAAAGTATGCAGCATTTTTAATAAATTAAAACTCCTTAAATTATGCATTAAAATATTTATTTTAATAACAAATTAAAAAATGAATAAAACAACTAATTCAAACAATGTTTTTTATTTAAAGTTGTAGCCTTAAATTATGCAGCATTTTTAATAAATAAACAAATCCCAAAAGTATGCATTAAAAAACATTTTTTACTAAAAAATATTAAGTTATAAAAGAAATTAAAAAAAATTATTTCTAAATTATATAAACAAATTAATAACAACAAAACATATCAGACAACAAAGTATAAAAAATTAATATAAAAATCGATTTTTTTTTTTTTTTGTAACAATGAAAAAGAAAAATTAATTAAAATAAACAAATAAAAGAAACGAAAACGGAAACAACCGTAACAATTGAAAATAAAAAAGAAAAATGTCACTTAAACGTTTTGCCATGTTGGCAGCAATATCGTATCAAAATCAGCAAAATTATAATAACAATAATAACAACAACAGTAACAACACTAATTACTATAATAATAATAACAACAACAATAGCACTTATAATAAAAATGAAACTCAAACAACATTTGCAACCACAACTACAACCGAATCAGCTACAACAAAAATTATAAATAGTAACAAATCAACATTGATACAATTGAAACAACAGCAGCAACAACAATCACAACAAATAATTGCAGCAACAACATCAAAATCTTCTTCATTAACTCCTTCAATTCATCATAATGATAAAGCAAATGCTACGACCTCCATACATAGAAATGATAACCATCATCATGAAACTGATGACACCAGCAATGGTATTTCTGATGATGACTCTTCGTCCAATTATAGCAGTGAAAGTAGTGAAATTTTAGATTTTAGTCAACACTCCTTACCGCCTGAACGTCAGCCTTCTAATACTTATACCAGTACCACTTACTATGGCAGTGGTTTCGGTGTGTTTCATCAACAGAACATACGTTCGAATGGTGGTGGTATTGCTCTGATAACTGGAAGTAGTTCTAGTAATGGTCTCGGCAGTGGATCTTATTCGAATGGCATCAATAATAATGTGAATTTATTGTTGGGAGGGTAAGTTTTAACAACTTAAAAATAAAAAAACAAATACACAAAATTCCAATTTCAAATAGTATGGACTAAAGATTACTCTATAGATCACTATATAGTCTGGATTATAGATCACTCTATAGTCTGGACTATAGAACACTCTATAGTCTGGACTATAGATCACTCTATAGTCTGGACTATAGATAATTCTATAGTCTGGACTATAGATAACTCTATAATCTGGACTATAGATAATTCTATAGTCTGGACTATAGATAACTCTATAGTCTGGACTATAGATAACTCTATAATCTGGACTATAGATAACTCTATAGTCTGGACTATAGATAACTCTATAGTCTGGACTATATATAACTTTATAGTCTGGACTATAGATAACTCTATAGTCTGGACTATAGATAACTCTATAGTCTGGACTATATATAACTCTATAGTCTGGACTATTGATCACTCTATAGTGTGGACTATAGATAACTCTATAGTCTGGACTATAGATAATTCTATAGTCTGGACTATAGATAACTCTATAGTCTGGACTATAGATAATTCTATAGTCTGGACTATAGATAACTCTATAGTCTGGACTATAGATCACTCTATAGTCTGGACTATAGATAACTTTATAGTCTGGACTATAGCTCACTCTATAGTCTGGACTATTGATCACTCTATAGTCTGGACTATAGATCATTCTATAGTCTGGACTATAGATCACTCTATAGTCTGGACTATAGATCACTCGATAGTCTGGACTATAGATCACTCGATGGTCTGGACTATAGATCACTCGATGGTCTGGACTATAGATCACTCTATAGTATGGGCTATAAATCACTCGATAGTGTGGACTATATATCACTCGATAGTGTGGACTCTATATCACTAGATAGTATGGACTATATATATATGATCACTCTATAGTGTGGACTATAGATAACTCTATAGTCTGGACTATAGATAATTCTATAGTCTGGACTATAGATAACTCTATAGTCTGGACTATAGATAATTCTATAGTCTGGACTATAGATAACTCTATAGTCTGGACTATAGACCACTCTATAGTCTGGACTATAGACCACTCTATAGTCTGGACTATAAACCACTCTATAGTCTGGACTATAGACCACTCTATAGTCTGGACTATAGATAACTCTATAGTCTGGACTATAGATAACTTTATAGTCTGGACTATAGATAACTCTATAGTCTGGACTATAGATCACTCTATAGTGTGGACTATAGATCACTCTATAGTCTGAACTACAGATCACTAGTCCGGACTACAAAACACCCTATTCTGGACTGTAGATCACTCTATATGTGAACTATAGATTACTCTATAGACCGGACTTGTGAACTATAGATTACTCTATACTCTATACTGGACTACAGATTACTCTATAGTCTGGATAATAGATCACTCTATTGGCTGGACTCTAGATCACTCTACAGTCTGCACTATAGATCACTCTATCGTCTGGACTATAGATCAAAAGTCTGGACTATAAATCGCCCTATAATCTGGACTATAGATCACTCTATATTTCGAACTATAGATTACTCTATAGACTGGACTATAGATCACTCTATAGTTTGGATAATAGATCACTCTATTGGCTGGACTACACTCTATAGTCTGGATTACAGATCACTCTATGGTCTGGATTATAGATCACTCTGTAGTCTGGACTATAGATCATTCTATAGTCTGGACTGTAGATAACTTTATAGTCTGGACTATAGATCACTCTATAGTCTGGAATATAGATAACTCTATAGTATTGACTATAGATCACAGTCTGGAATATAGACCGGACTATAGATCACTCTATAGTCTGGATAATAGATCACTCTATTGGGTGGACTATAAATCACCCTATATTCTGGACTATAGATCACTCTATATTGTGAATTATAGATTAATCTTTACTCTATACTGGACTACAGATCACTCTATAGTCTGGACTATAGATCAGTCTATAGCCTGGCCTACAGATCACTCTATAATCTGGACTATAGATAACTCTATAGTCTGGACTATTGATCACTCTATAGTCTGGACTATAGATCACTCTATAGTCTGGACTATAGATCACTCTATAACCTGGACTATAGATCATTCTAGAACTCTATGGAACTATAGATCATTATATAGAACTAAAGATCACAATATAGTCTGTATTATAGATAATAATAGATGACACTACAGTTAAGCATATGGTCTGGAAATTAAATCAGTCAATGTATATCTATAGACCAGAATATAGAGTGATCTGTAGACAGGACTTTGGTGCTGACTATAGAGGGATATATAGTACAGACTATGAACTGGTCTACATTCCAATGTATGAACTGAACAATAACACAGACTAGATATAACCCTAAATGTTAATGCAGACTATAGACTTAACTAGATAATATTACCATGTTACTGTACGTTTATGAATTTGTACATTACAGTCCTTTATATTAAAGTGCATTTGTACTTTATTTCTAAAAGAAAAAAAACATTTACATTTAGTTATAAAATAATAAAACAACAACATTAAACATAATTTTAACTTAATTGAAATATATAAAACAAATAATAGAGACTAAAATTATACTGTTGTATATTATTCAATCATATTTATATTTACAATGTCCTGTTTGTCCTTTCATGTCACTCACAAACACTCAGTCTGTCAGTCAACCATCTAGCCAACCATTTAGTCATTTATTTGATTTTCTTGTATTTTTTATTTAACAACAAGTACCTACAAGATACAATGTGAATATAATAGAATTTATTTATTGTTTTTTTATTATTATTATTATTCATATTTATTTTTTTCTTTCTATTTTTAGTGCCATGTTAACATTGATTACCACCATTTTGTGTGTTGTCTGTTACTGTTGTCATCGCAACATTAAAAAACGTACCGAAGCCGCGTATCGACAACAACGTCAGTGGTTGGAAAATGATCCAAATATGGAAATTTATAGTGTGGAACAGGTGAGTACTGTATTAAAATGAAATGAAATGTATTTATTAGTAGCGAAGTGTGACAAGTGAGAAAGAGTCAGATATAGTATTTGCATATTTTGAAATAATAAAATAAAATATTGACTTATGTTAAGGATCTGGGTGTGAGTTTAAGAGGTGATTTTTGTTTTAAGGTTCTGAAAGTGGGCAGTATAATAATGTTGTGGAAAATGTTTTCTAAAAGAATTTTTTTCTTACGATTCATTAAATTGTAAAGCTTATTTTGTAAAACATTTATTATAGAGTTATCTATAGTAACGTATAGACTGATATATATTCTCTTTTACAGAGTGATGTATAGTCTCGACAATGGACTGTCCTATAGTTTGGACTATAGACTCATCTAAAGTCTCTATTATTGACTGATGTATAGCCTCGACTAAAGACTAGTACATAGTCAAGACTATAGACTGAAATAAGTCGATCTATTGTCTAGAATATAGGTTGATCTATTTTCCATAATGAAGAGTGATCTATTGTCTCGACTATAGACTAATCTATATTGTCAACTGTATATAATTTGATTATGTCCTCGACTAAAAACTAGTCCATTGTCCCGGCCATAGAATGAAATAAGTTGATCTATAGTCTCGATTATAGGTTGATCTGATGTCCAGACTATAGACTGATCTATAGTCTCGACTGTAAACTGATCTATAGTCTCGACTATAGACTGTTCTATAGTCTCGACTATAGACAGTTCTATAGTCTCGAATATAGACAGTTCTATAGTCTCGACAACAGACTGATCTATAGTCGCGACTATAAACTATTCTTTATTCTCGACTATAGACTATTCTATAGTCTCGACTATAGACTTATCTACAGTCTCGACTATAGACTTATCTACAGTCTCGACTATAGACTTATCTACAGTCTCGACTATAGACTTATCTACAGTCTCGACTATAGACTTATCTACAGTCTCGACTATAGACTTATCTACAGTCCCGACTATAGACTGTTCTATAGTCTCGACTATAGACAGTTCTATAGTCTCGAATATAGACAGTTCTATAGTCTCGACAACAGACTGATCTATAGTCGCGACTATAAACTATTCTTTATTCTCGACTATAGACTATTCTATAGTCTCGACTATAGACTTATCTACAGTCTCGACTATAGACTTATCTGTAGTCTCGAATACAGACTGATCAATAGTCTCAACTAAAGATTGATCTATAGTCTAGACTAAAGATTGATCTATAGTATCGACTATAGACTGATCTATAGTATCGACTATAAAGTATCTATAGTCTTGACTATAGACTGATCTATAGTCTCGTCTATAGACTGATCTATAGTCTCGACTAAAGACTGATCTATAGTCTCGACTATAAACTGATCTATTGTATCGACTATAATGTATCTATAGTCTTGACTATAGACTGATCTATAGTCTCGTCTTTAGACTGATATATTGTCTCGACTATAGACAGATCTATTGTGTCATCAATACATTAATCAATACATTGAGCTATAGTATCGACTATAGACTGATCAATAGTCTAAACTATACGCCGATCTATTGTCTCGGCTATAAACTGATCTATATTCTCGACTATAAACTGATCTATAGTCTCGACTATAAACTGATCTATAGTCTCTATTATAATCTGATCTATAGTATCGACTATAAACTGATCTATAGTCTCGACTACACACTGATCTATAGTCTCGACAAAAAACTAATCTATAGTCTTGACTATAAACTGATCTATAGTTTCGACTAAAGTAAAAGTAAAGTGATCTATAGTATGGACTATACAATGATCTATATTCTCTGAACTATAGTCTCGACTACATACTAATCTATAGTCTCGACTAAAAACTACTATATAGTCTTGACTATAATCTGATCTATAGTCTTGACTATACTAAAACAAGTTTAATGATTTGATTTTTAATTTATTTTTAATCAAATTTTATATTACATAAACAAAAAGATTAGTCCGAATAATAGTCCATTGACTAGTTTATATGCTAAGCCCTAGTCCACTGCGGAGTTTTTTGATTTCAAAAAGGACTAAAAAATTTATAATGGTACTAAATTTTCCATCTGTGTTATAAATAAACTTCCCCGCTACATAAATATTTCTATTTGCAAATACAGCCTAAAATTATGCTGCAAAACATATTTATGTTCTCTACTTAACACTTATTTTTTATTGTAGTTGTTGTTGCTGCTACTGTTATATTTGTTCTTATTGTTGTTGTTGTTATTATTGTCTACATGTTTAACCCCAATTTAACGCTTCACTCGTCTAATTGCATACAAAGTTGTAACAAAAATGCGAATTGCGAAGTGAAAATGATTATTATGAGCATAAAAATGAAAACTGTAAAATGAGAAAACCAACAGGAAAAAAACTCTACAGAGAATGAAAATGTCAACAACAATTACATATTTATTTTACACTTGATTTTCCTGCGCTACAGGAAGTTTTTGAGTGTCTTTTCATTTCCTTCCGTTTATATTTAAAAACATTTCGTTGACAAACAAATAAATAAAAACTCCTCAACTTGTTTCGTTTGT
The DNA here is from genome assembly GCF_015586225.1 of Lucilia sericata. NCBI lineage: Eukaryota > Metazoa > Arthropoda > Insecta > Diptera > Calliphoridae > Lucilia > Lucilia sericata. The sequence goes on from NW_023994560.1 coordinate 171,621, forward strand.
TGACTTTTTTTTTGTTGCTGTTCGTTTATTTGTTTCAACGAATTATTCTTGTTAACATCTTAATGTCACATTTATTATGATTATGAAAATGTAAGAAAGAAATAAATTTTATGTTGTATTGTACGAAATCACAGAGTAGTATGACTAAAGAAACTCATTTCTTTTATTTTTATCCCCCCAACTCCAGTTTTTGACCAGTAAAAGTATACAAATTTCTCATTGTAACACTTGTTGACACTTAAAAAAAAAGAGTTCATAAAACTTTATTAAAGTTGTCAGATTATGGAGTGAAAGTAATTGATACTGAAATGGGTGGGATGAGTCCGTTAACAAAGGTTTAATATAAATTAATTAACTACTGCTGTAGTTAAATGGTTTCACTTTAAGTGTTTCTGTATAAAGAATTAAAGAAATGCGTGAAAAAGTGTTGTATATTTATAGGCTTAATTTGTAAAATGTTGGTATTTCTTAAAGTGGTATGTTTCATTGTAATAATGCCTACCGTTAGGAGTTTATTGGTAAAGAAAAAGTGTAGCATACTTTGGTTAACAAAATATGTAGCATGTATTTAGGAATGCGGATGTAACACTTGGTATAAAACTTCAACACGCAAAAGTTAAGAAAAAGCGAAGAATATTGACCCTTGCTGCATAGGAAACTTTCTTTAGAAACAAATGAATGTTTCTTCTCCCTCTTTCCTTCTAAAAATAAGTTTTCCATGAAATGATCCATTACGTCAACCAGAAGCGTAAGAGATCGTATGTAAAGCCTGGTCAATCAGCCGACATTTAAGCCAAACATGGAGCTAAGGCAATACTCTCTGTATTTGATGGGATCAAAAGATTCCTATATATTATGAACTGCTGAAATCTGGTCAGACTATCACAGTTAACCTGTACCAAATGCAACAGATAACATTGGACGAAAAATTATCAGAATATGAGGCCCCACATGAAAGCGTAATCATCCAACATGACAACTCTGGATCAAAAGTTGCAATAACCGTTAAAACTTAGAAAGAAGTGATTGGGAAGTTTTGCTTCACTCGTCTTATAGTCTAGATCTTGCTCCGTCCAACTACTATTTGTTTTGATCGATGTAGAACGATCTCCTTGACATAACGCTTTACTTAACCTCAAAGAATAAGAAGTTATTTTGGCGCGGATCACAATATGAGGCCCCACATGAAAGTGTAATCTTCCATCATGGCAACCCTGGATGTTGCAATACCTGTTAAAAACTAATTTGAAAGAAGACTCTTTTCTATATTGCTTCATATAATGACCATCTTTGCCTGATGTTCAGGGAGGCTTAAGGCGTCTGGTTGTTGAAGATCAAGAATATATGAACGTGCACGAATTATAAGCTTTCACTTTCCTTTGTCTTGAACTAACCGTCTTGCATCCACATACGGACTTTGATGTAGGATTAATAAAGTGAACGTTTTTAACAATAGATTCTATATAAATGGTTCAAAAACGAACTGGGGTGTTGGTCTTTTTGTTTTCTGCGATCGTCTACTGAATATCTATAGTGTTTTCCAGCCTGAAATAGTGGCAATATTCGTGGAATTATTGTCCTCTTAGTTAATAGGTCGGCGTTTCTTCTCTTATTAATTTCCTACACATTACTACTGGTCAGACCACGAAAGAATGATCTGCCCAGACTGGGTCCCCGTCTGTTTGACATCATCTAGCTTGGGTGACTGCGCATTGAGATTGCTAAGCCAGTGAGCAAGTGGATGACTTAGCCAGAGCGGGATTAGTGCAACTTTAGTCAGACCACGAAAGAATGATCTGCCCAGACTGGGTCCCCGTCTGTTTGACATCATCTAGCTTGGGTGACTGCGCATTGAGATTGCTAAGCCAATGAGCAAGTAGATGACTTAGCCGGAGCGGGATTAGTGCAACTTTAGTCACAGTTCCTCTGGAGTCTATTAAAAGTAATATATTCCAATTTTTTTTCCTTCAAAACACGGAGAATAGATGGAAAAACCGGGACACATTCAGAGTCGCGAAGTAAATGTGAACACCTTTCTATGAAAAACGTGCTATGAACCTGGACCATTCAGAGTGACGAAGTTAATGTGAGAAATGGATCTGTTTTGGTTGTCTCTAAAGCAGTTTCAGTAGGAACTCCGTTTATCAAAGTACTACCTTCAGTCTCTTTCATCAAAAGGCTAAAAACAGGTGTAAGAAACTGGACACATGCCGAGTGGACAACATATTTGGACTCTCTTCCTATTAAAAACCCACTATACAACTTACTACCCATAATAGTCGGGACATATTGAAGTTGCTGACTATAATATCTAAAAATTGGGTTCTGATAGACAAGCAAGTCGACTTGGACTCTACTTCAATGAAACATGTCGCATTTGCAATAACAGAGAGAAAAAGAAACGTTCACCTTATCTGCAAATGACCCGCCCTATCCACCGAGAGAAATAGGTGTCTTGGCAATTGCACTGTATCCAACCTTGCTGAGTTACTTGGGTCTAAAGTTGATGATCTACTGATACACATATCTCACGGCTACAGGTTAGATCTAATAATCCTCATCTGAAGAGTAGTGGGGTCATGTTTTATCTTAGTGCCTTTGAGACTTATTGACTATTTGGGAGTAGTGAACTACTAATTTGGATTACGTCAATGGGAATGACATCATTAGTTTGTATATGAGTCAAATTATTGATATAACTCATCTATCCAAGTACAGATGTGACCTTAGAACCAGAATCCAGTGGTTGTGTTTAATATTATTATTTTCTAGGTTAATGAGTATTAAGATCAACTTTCAATCTACATGACTTGAACATTTACTTCCTTCCTAGTTATATAATTTCCCATCCTTTTTGTTCTATTTCCAGTGCTACGAAACATCCGGTCTCTTTGTGGGCGATTCTATGGATGGTTTGGCCACAATACCAGCACTTCATCATGAACCACCACCCTCTTACGATGCTGTGGTAGCAATGCAAGAACAACAGCAACTACTAATACAACAACATCAACAGCAATTATTGATGCAGCAACAATTGTTGCAACAACAATTGCCTACAAATAATTCACCACCACCTGGCTATAGATCATCATTAGATGTTAGTTCCATAATACAGGGTAGGGTGAATGCACTGGGAGGAGTCTTGGGTGTGGGTGGATCTATTATAAGTGGCATGGAAATTAATTCTTTGGCTTCATCTGATGCTAATATCAGAACAGCTACTAGTCATTCTCCTATAGATCCTTTGCTAAACTATAATGATGTCAATGGTAATATGGCAAATGCCTTAACCGTAGCCACTACAACTCCCACAAATAATCGTGCAACTGTTAGCTATTTACGCAACAAACAGCAGCAGCAGCAACAACGAAATGTTGGGCCTAATCAATTGAGTCAGTTGAATATGAAAAAGGTGTTGCAGGCTCAATCCTGCTGTTCACTACAACGAGCCGAAGTGGAAAATATGTGGAATGCAGCAGCAGCAGCTTTAGCAGCCAGATCTGCTCATTTACCCAGCGAGTCGAGGGCTTCAACGACAGCCTCTACTAGTTCACCTACTTTAGCCATGAATGCCCGCAAACTATCACAGGGTTATAACACCTCCAAATCGAATACACCCGAAACATTTGGCAGTCGTTATCTTAAGCAAAATTACTATAGGCGTGGCTGTCCCTTGTGTGGTAAATTTCGTTACGATAATGATTCAATACTCTCCATATCAATGGAAAGTAATTTAGATACATTAGCAGGTGCCTTAGCGGAAGAACAGGCGGCCACAAATGGGCAGGAGGGAAGCAGTGAAAGCACACAAAATAGTTTGAATAATAACGACAATTTAACAAATAATTTACATGAAAAACAACAAAATGCGAATGAATGTACGAATGAAACAGATGATATTGAGGAGGCCGATATAGAGGATGAAGTCGATGACAATGATAATGATATAGAACAACAATGTTCATGTGCGAATACAAAAAGAAAATTTAAACAACAAAATCATTATCAAAAAGTTAACACACAACAGGATAATACAGAAGAGATAGAAGAATCTTTGCAACAGGTGGAAATCACTGTTCCTGAACTAATACCTAATAGAGAAGAAGCTACAGCAACTGCTAACATGCCAACAGCAGATGCTAATGCCAATTGTGCAATAGCAACAGCAAGACAATCAACATATCAAGACCCCTCTAATCATAACAATAACAATAATAATGATAATGATATTTTAGAAGATTCCTTGCCATCTACATCAGCCGCAACGGCAGTCACGACCCCACACATAGTAGCCTCTACTTCCTCCGATGCTTCAACACCAACCTCGGTAACCATTAATTTGGATTGTATCAATGAGAATGGCATCATTAGTTTGGATATGAGTAAAATTATTGATAAAACTGGTCTACCCACCTATGATGCAGCCTTAAAACTAGAATCCAGTGGTTACGTTTGATAATTTTGAATTTGGAAATTTACTTTCTTAAGAAAAACACACACACACACAAAAGTGCTTTATAGTATTAATGGGATAAGAGGATATTTGAAATATTTGAATAAAATGATAATAAATAATTTAAAATAAAGATGAAATTTATGAAATTACTAATAAGACATTATTAAACAATTTCTATGTAAGTTATAACGTAGGTTATTACCCCGTTATTACCAAGTTTTTTAATCGTTTTAATAATCATTTGAGCATACAAATGAATTCAACACAAAATTTGTTTGCGATTTCGAAAAAGATCAATTAGAAGTTTACTTATTAGTTTTTGCGATCTTATTCATCATCTTACCTTTAAGACAGCTATAATTTTAGTTTTAAATTTCGATTTCTTACCTGAAAATAAAATAAAAAGAAAACATATTAAAAATCTTTAAAAATTTTCGATTAATTGGATTGATATTTTCAATTTACTGAATTGATATTTGCATTAAAAAGAAAATTTTATTTAAAATTAACTGTAAAAGAATTTGACCGAAAATTCTGTATAAAACGAGAATCTAAAAAAATCTCAGTAGATAGAGAATTTTATTCTCTGAAGAAAGATAATCTGAACTAAAATTCTCTACAGCAAGAGAATTTGAACTATAAAACGAGAATATGAACGAAATTAGAAAGATAACTTTATCTACAGTTGTCTATAAAAGAAGAATTTGACCGAAAAACGTAAATATAAACAAAAATTCTCAATAGATAGAGAATTTGATTGAAAATTCTCTACAGAAAGAGAATTGAACTTTAAAACGAGAATATGAACGAAATTAGAAAGATAATTTTATCTACGGTTGTCTGTAAAAGTAGAATTTGACCGAAAATTTTCTATAAAACCAGAATCTTAACGAAAATTCTCCATAGATAGAGAATTTGATCGTACATTTTCTGTAGAAAGAAAAACGGAAGAATACTCTATCAAAAACTCTGTTCAGAAACAGAACTTGTTGGAAAATTCTCTAAAGAAAGAAAATTTAATCAGAAATTCTCTATAGAAAGTGAATCATATTAACAAAAATTCTCTACAGAAAAAGAATTTCATAGGAAATCTTGGCAGAAAGAGAATTTTATAGACTATAGACTAGACTATAGACTAGACTATACACTAGACTATAGACTAGACTATAGACTAGACTATAGATTAGACTATAGACTATAGATAGTCTAGTCTATAGTCTAGTCTATAGTCTAGTCTATAGTCTAGTCTATAGTCTAGTCTATAGTCTAGTCTATAGTCTAGTCTATAGTCTAGTCTATAGTCTAGTCTATAGTCTAGTCTATAGTCTAGTCTATAGTCTAGTCTATAGTCTAGTCTATAGTCTAGTCTATAGTCTAGTCTATAGTCTAGTCTATAGTCTAGTCTATAGTCTAGTCTATAGTCTAGTCTATAGTCTAGTCTATAGTCTAGTCTATAGTCTAGTCTATAGTCTAGTCTATAGTCTAGTCTATAGTCTAGTCTATAGTCTAGTCTATAGTCTAGTCTATAGTCTAGTCTATAGTCTAGTCTATAGTCTAGTCTATAGTCTAGTCTATAGTCTAGTCTATAGTCTAGTCTATAGTCTAGTCTATAGTCTAGTCTATAGTCTAGTCTATAGTCTAGTCTATAGTCTAGTCTAAGTCTAGTCCAAGTCTAGTCTATAGTCTAGTCCAAGTCTAGTCCAAAGTCTAGTCTATAGTCTAGTCTATAGTCTAGTCTATAGTCTAGTCTATAGTCTAGTCTATAGTCTAGTCTATAGTCTAGTCTATAGTCTAGTCTATAGTCTAGTCTATAGTCTAGTCTATAGTCTAGTCTATAGTCTAGTCTATAGTCTAGTCTATAGTCTAGTCTATAGTCTAGTCTATAGTCTAGTCTATAGTCTAGTCTATAGTCTAGTCTATAGTCTAGTCTATAGTCTAGTCTATAGTCTAGTCTATAGTCTAGTCTATAGTCTAGTCTATAGTCTAGTCTATAGTCTAGTCTATAGTCTAGTCTAGTCTATAGTCTAGTCTATAGTCTAGTCTATAGTCTAGTCTATAGTCTAGTCTATAGTCTAGTCTATAGTCTAGTCTATAGTCTAGTCTATAGTCTAGTCTATAGTCTAGTCTATAGTCTAGTCTATAGTCTAGTCTATAGTCTAGTCTATAGTCTAGTCTATAGTCTAGTCTATAGTCTAGTCTATAGTCTAGTCTATAGTCTAGTCTATAGTCTAGTCTATATTCCTAGTCTATAGTCTAGTCTATAGTCTAGTCTATAGTCTAGTCTATAGTCTGTCTATAGTCTAGTCTATAGTCTAGTCTATAGTCCTAAGTCTAGTCTATAGTCTAGTCTATAGTCTAGTCTATAGTCTAGTCTATAGTTAGTCTATAGTCTAGTCTATAGTCTAGTCTATAGTCTAGTCTATAGTCTAGTCTAAGTCTGTATAGTCTAGTCTATAGTCTAGTCTATAGTCTAGTCTATAGTCTAGTCTATAGTCTAGTCTATAGTCTAGTCTATAGTCTAGTCTATAGTCTAGTCTATAGTCTAGTCTATAGTCTAGTCTATAGTCTAGTCTATAGTCTAGTCTATAGTCTAGTCTATGTCTAGTCTATAGTCTAGTCTATAGTCTAGTCTATAGTCTAGTCTATAGTCTAGTCTCATAGTCTAGTCTATAGTATAGTCTATAGTCTAGTCTATAGTCTAGTCTATAGTCTAGTCTATAGTCTAGTCTAGTTCACGTCTAGTCTAGTCTATAGTCTAGTCTCTAGTCTAGTCTATAGTCTAGTCTATAGTCTAGTCTATAGTCTAGTCTAGTAGTCTATAGTCTAGTTATGTCTAGTCTATAGTCTCGTCTATAGTCTAGTCTATAGTCAAGTCTATAGTCTATTCTATAGTCTAGTCTATAGTCTAGTCTATAGTCTAGTCTATAGTCAGTCTATGTCTAGTCTATAGTCTAGTCTATAGTCTGTCTATTGATAGTCTAGTCTAGTCATAGTCTATCTATAGTCTAGTCTATGTCTAGTCATCGCTGTCTTATAGTCTATTTATTCATAGTCTAGTCTATAGTCCGAAGTCTAGTCAATAGTCTATCGTCTAGTCTAGTCTAGTATAGGTTAGTTCTATAGTCTAGTCTATATAGTCTATAGTATAGTCTAGTCTGTTATAGTCAGTCTATAGTCTAGTCTTCGTCTATAGTAGTCTATAGTAGGGTGATCGACTCGATTTTTCAACCGGTTTTTATGCTTTACCAGTTTCGGTTTTTTCTTAATGTTGATTTTTCGTAATATCGAATAACCCGGTTTTTTCACTTTTTAAAAACCGGTTTTCGAATACTTTTATTTGCTTTGTATTCAAAGATTATTTAAATGAAATTTTTAAGTAAATAATAATACAGCCCGTCTAAATTTTAAAAATATTCGAGTCGAGGAACTAGCGTATATTTTTCTACAGCTCCTTTGGTTAAACTTCTTTGATTTTCCTAATTAATTAAAAAAATTTATTTGTAAAATTGGTAACTGTTTGATAAAATTTTATCAATCTTAAGATTATATTCCAATTACAATAATTAATTTACGGCTGAAATTTTATGGAAGTGTTGGAATGCCTATGAAAATTTCCTAAACAGGGCTTTTAAAATAAGCTAGGATTACATAGTACCTTATGTTTAACAGAAGTGTCCCACTTTTTTCCTAATTTTTTTTATATTAAAGAAATAATGTAAATCAGACGACAAGATCTAAAGTTATAATCTTTTAAACTGTTAAAAATCATTTCGGGCCATGTTTTATTAATCAAATTTAAATATAAACATTAAGTTTTTTAAATTAAAATATATTTTTTTTATTTATAATGAAAAACCGGTTAACCGGTTTTTTCTGTATTTGAAAAATATCAACCGGTTTTTTTTAAATGTCAACTATTCGAACTATTCGAAAACCGGTTTTTGAAAAATGTCGAATAATCGATCACCCTAGTCTATAGTCTAGTCTATAGTCTAGTCTATAGTCTAGTCTATAGTCTAGTCTATAGTCTAGTCTATAGTCTAGTCTATAGTCTAGTCTATAGTCTAGTCTATAGTCTAGTCTAGTCTAGTCTATAGTCTAGTCTATAGTCTAGTCTATAGTCTAGTCTATAGTCTAGTCTATAGTCTAGTCTATAGTCTAGTCTATAGTCTAGTCTATAGTCTAGTCTATAGTCTAGTCTATAGTTCTATAGTCTAGTCTATAGTCTAGTCTATAGTCTAGTCTATAGTCTAGTCTATAGTCTAGTCTATAGTCTAGTCTATAGTCTAGTCTATAGTCTAGTCTATAGTCTAGTCTATAGTCTAGTCTATAGTCTAGTCTATAGTCTAGTCTATAGTCTAGTCTATAGTCTAGTCTATAGTCTAGTCTATAGTCTAGTCTATAGTCTAGTCTATAGTCTAGTCTATAGTCTAGTCTATAGTCTAGTCTATAGTCTTAGTCTATAGTCTAGTCTATAGTCTAGTCTATAGTCTAGTCTATAGTCTAGTCTATAGTCTAGTCTATAGTCTAGTCTATAGTCTAGTCTATAGTCTAGTCTATAGTCTAGTCTATAGTCTAGTCCAAAGTCTAGTCTATAGTCTAGTCTATAGTCTAGTCTATAGTCTAGTCTATAGTCTAGTCTATAGTCTAGTCTATAGTCTAGTCCAAAGTCTAGTCTATAGTCTAGTCTATAGTCTGTCTATAGTCTAGTCTATAGTCTAGTCTATAGTCTAGTCTATAGTCTAGTCTATAGTCTAGTCTATAGTCTAGTCCATAGTCTAGTCTATAGTCTAGTCTATAGTTTACTCTATAGTCTAGACTAGTCTAATGTAGACTAGTCTAAAGTACTAAACTAGTTTATCGCTAAACTATAGACTGACTACAGACTAGAATAAAGACTAGATTATATACTACACTATAGACTAGACTATTGACTAGACTATAGACTAGACTATTGACTAGACTATAGACTAGTCTATAGACTAGACTTTACTATAGAAGAGAATATAGACTAGACTATAAACTAGACTATAGACTAGTAAGGAATTTCTTTCTAAATCTCTATAACTAACGAACTTTCGATAAAATTCTAAAAAAATCACTATCCATAAAAAAGCGCAAGACGAATGGTAAAAGAATTAGAAATTTCCTCGAGTTAGAAACCCCTTCAAACTAAATACAAATTATCTGAACTTTCACCGTATAAACAACAAATAACCTTGAGAAATTTGTTCATTATACTGCACTAATTAATGTAAAATTTTAAAGCATATTGGTATCAATACACAATTTCCATTCATCACCAGACAAAGAAGACATTGAAAATTATTTAATTTAGTCTAAGCTGGGATTTTGTTTTGCCATCCCCCAACACCCCATAATGTCTGCTGCAATATGTGTGTGAGTGAGTATGATGTGTCCGTTCTTATTATTACCTTCAACTCAATTTTAGTTTTTTCTTTTTTGCATTTACCACTATCTAATATTGATTTTCTTTTAAATCTTGATGGACTAGAATAAACGACCAAACAAAAAAAAACCTTATTTGTATTTTATTGTTCTATTGATAATATTAGCAGTAACATAAGTTATACTTTATAAGGCAACATGATGTGCTAGATCAGATAACTTGAAGCTAAATTTTAATTTGTTACTTTAGAAAGAAGTCAAGAAGAATTATAGAACTATAGAAACTATTTATGAAAAAACTATTAATTGTAATGTATGTTTTCTCTTTTTTCTTAGAGGATAGAGTAAAAGACTGGGGATTGGTCAAAAATTCTCCATAGATAAATAATTTGATCGAAAGGTCTCTATAGATTGGGAATTTAATCTATTTAGAAAAATAATTTGATCAAAAATTCTAAAACAAATAGATCTTCACAGAACATCCCATCTAATAGGTCTCTGCAGAATGCATCTGAGCGCTCTTTCATCAGTCATCCAAGACGTATGGGTCTTCCATATAACGACTTCTGTAGAAGCTGTCAGAACGAGGATGGGGAGGAAACAATTACTCACCTTCTTTGTAACTGTCCGGCCCAAGAAGCGATTCGCTATCAAACGTTGGGTCATCACATTTTTCTAATCTATCTGGTCTGTCAGACGTTCAACCAGAACATATTCTATCATTCTTAAATTTTTCGAATTGGGTATGAACTTAGTTTACAGTGACTTTTATCATTCTAACAATGAGAATGTTCATCTCTTTCTACTTCTGTTCATCTCTGTCTACTTCTAGAATAAACCTCAACCAATAGCCGGTTACAGAACGTATAAGGAAGGCCCAATCGACTCTCGTTTTACCAAATTATATATTAGTTCTCTGATTAGGCCACGAGTCAAAGGCTTCAAGAAATGACCTCCAGTTGGACAGTTCACTCAGATAGCATGCCCCTTTAAGGATGCCAACAGGGACAGAAATCGAGTGCTTTACGTGAACACATGTAGTTCAAAGAACACTCAGATCGCAATTAATATACAGTACATTGATTTAGCACCAACTCATTCCTAACGCTTAGCCCCACAGTCAATTGTCTTTTTCGGCAACAGCACAGAACTTATCCCAAAATATAGATTTCAGCGTACATCAATCAGCCTTATAACTAACATTCTATTCTCTCGATTTTGGGTTTGAACAACAGTACAGTCAAGACAAGAGGTACTGGTAGCACCTCTTTACCCTGAGATGCAATCACACCAAGATTCAACTATGCTCTTCTTAAGGATTAAGCTACGCTGAATCCGAATCTGTGTCATAGTCTCATAAACATTGCAAATTATAATGGAGAAATTCGAAACAACATATTAGGACTCCGATCATATAAGTTCCGATTTTGGCACGCCATTTAATGTTCAATAAAGTTTAATGTACCATAATTGACTAGACTTTATACTAGACTAGCCTGTAGACTAGACTATAGACTAGACTATAGACTAGACTATAGACTAGACTATAGACTAGACTATAGACTAGACTATAGACTAGACTATAGACTAGACTATAGACTAGACTATAGACTAGACTATAGACTAGACTATAGACTAGACTATAGACTAGACTATAGACTAGACTATAGACTAGACTATAGACTAGACTATAGACTAGACTATAGACTAGACTATAGACTAGACTATAGACTAGACTATAGACTAGACTATAGACTAGACTATAGACTAGACTATAGACTAGACTATAGACTAGACTATAGACTAGACTATAGACTAGACTATAGACTAGACTATAGACTAGACTATAGACTAGACTATAGACTAGACTATAGACTAGACTATAGACTAGACTATAGACTAGACTATAGACTAGACTATAGACTAGACTATAGACTAGACTATAGACTAGACTATAGACTAGACTATAGACTAGACTATAGACTAGACTATAGACTAGACTATAGACCTAGACTATAGACTAGACTATAGACTAGACTATAGACTAGACTATAGACTAGACTATAGACTAGACTATAGACTAGACTATAGACTAGACTATAGACTAGACTAGACTAGACTATAGACTAGACTATAGACTAGACTATAGACTAGACTATAGACTAGACTATAGACTAGACTATAGACTAGACTATAGACTAGACTATAGACTAGACTATAGACTAGACGAACTTTACAAGTTCGCTCTGAGAATCGATTGTTGAAGTAATTGAGAAAGTAATTCTGAGCTGATTATGATTTATGTATATTTTATAACTGCTGTTATAAACTATAGCACAGATCAATTATACCCTAAATGTTGCTGTAGTGTAGGATATAATCATGAAAAACATTAGTTTGTAAGTAGTAAAACTTGTTTATAAATTTCTAACACTATTGCTCTAGAGAATCTACACAAGATTTTTGATTCAAACATATACCATAAGTTTGTTTTGTTTATATTTTAAAGCGAATTTTGAGGTTTTTCTTTAGTTTTAATATTTTCCTTAAAAACTTTAACTAAAACTTTTATTTTTTAATTTTAAACAAAATGTAATGAACGGATCATTTTTGTCTTCACTATAATTATCTGGCGAAAATGTTTGCAATATTTTCAATTACATACGTATACTAAGGGATTAAGTAATAATTTCACATAATTTTCTAAATTCCTATAAACAAACACATACCGTCGTAATTTCAGCATTTCTGTGATAATTTTAGCTTTTAAGTTAATCACTTCGGTTATTTAAACGTTAAACCCATTTTTAATTATTTTAAAATCACTTTACATTTTTAAAATTTCTTAATAATTTAATTTTCTTTTTTATTTATATTAAATCACGCACTCAAAATTGTTGAAAAAAATTTGTAAAAAATAAAATTAAAAAATATTTGAAAAACTTTGCTACTGCTGATCATAAATGTATAATTACAACTAAATTGAGTTTATTTATTAGCAACAAGAAAATGCACAAAAAAATACAAAAAAAAACACAAATTAAAAACACTCACATAATTTTCAAAAAGAGACGGGCAGCAAAAAACACTGAAAACATGTCCAAGTGTGTCGTAGACGTCGTTGTTGTCGTCGTCATCATAGTCATCGTCTAATAAGATAAAACGCCCAAAGTCTATGATGGGGTTAGTATGTTAGTTGTTATACAGTGGACGTTGTAATTGTAGGTGCAGGTTTTTCATTTCATAATTTTTCATTCAATAATAACCCACTTTTCATTTCTCCGAATGCTCTTATTACCTAGTTCCTTATCAATTCGGTAGAGTGTCGTCTATGTTGGAACTGGGAGTAAGATCGGAGATTTCATATAATTATCATATTTCTAATAGTTTTTCTAATGTTTAGGTCCGATTGTATAAAACATGCATAAGCAGGGGCAGAATTATTATACGCAGAATTTAGTGGGGCCTATAAAAACCGCAATTAATTTTCAAATAAATTGATTATTAAAAAACTAATAATTTATAAAATTATAAATTAATAATAATTTTCAAAATACAAAGCTGTGGTTTACACCTAGGGAAATTTTAATAAAAACTACAAATCATGAATATTTATATTTTTTTATAATTTCTTTGAAAATTATTTTTTCTTTACTTCAAAATTATTATTAACAAATCAAATTTCAGCTGAAAACGGGTTTCCCTGACTTGTTTAGGTTAAAAATAAAAGTGGTGGCGCTAATTGTAAAAATACAAATTACAGGAAAAAATACATTGAGTATTTTGTTGTATGTAAAAGCAACATCAATTAATTACACAAATAAAATAATATAGCCTCAGATGTAAAAAGATATAAGTCGACTTAAAAACATCATATCATAGAATAAACGTCATTAACTATAGCCAATGAAAATCGGACTATAACTTGCTTACTGTTATTAAAAGAGTAACAAACAGTTGATTCCGATATAAGTAGTGCAACAACACTAAATTATGTCTTTACAACTGCAAATTATGTAGGGTGAACATAGAAAACAATTACATACTTTTGGGAACCTTAACTAGAACTTGAACTGAACTAGAACTGAACTAGAACTGAACTAGAACTGAACTAGAACTGAACTAGAACTGAACTAGAACTGAACTAGAACTGAACTAGAACTGAACTAGAACTGAACTAAAACTGAACTAAAACTGAACTAGAACTGAACTAGAACTGAACTAGAACTGAACTAGAACTGAACTAGAACTGAACTAGAACTGAACTAGAACTGACTAGAACTGAACTAGAACTGAACTAGAACTGAACTAGAACTGAACTAGAACTGAACTAGAACTGAACTAGAACTGAACTAGAACTGAACTAGAACTGAACTAGAACTGAACTAGAACTGAACTAGAACTGAACTAGAACTGAACTAGAACTAGAACTGAACTAGAACTAGAACTGAAACTAGAACTAGAACTAGAACTAGAACTGAACTAGAACTAGAACTGAACTAGAACTGAACTAGACTGACTGAACTAGAACTGAACTAGAACTGAACTAGAACTGAACTAGAACTGAACTAGAACTGAACTAGAACTGAACTAGAACTGAACTAGAACTGAACTAGAACTGAACTGAACTAGAACTGAACTAGAACTGAACTAGAACTGAACTAGAACTGAACTAGAACTGAACTAGAACTGAACTAGAACTGAACTAGAACTGAACTAGAACTGAACTAGAACTGAACTAGAACTGAACTAGAACTGAACTAGAACTGAACTAGAACTGAACTAGAACTGAACTAGAACTGAACTAGAACTGAACTAGAACTGAACTAGAACTAGAACTAGAACTAGAACTAGAACTAGAACTAGAACTAGAACTAGAACTAACTGAAACTAGAACTGAACTAGAACTAGAACTAGAACTAGAACTGAAAAACTGAACTGAACTGAACTGAACTAGAACTAGAACTGAACTAGAACTGAACTAGAACTGAACTAGAACTGAACTAGAACTGAACTAGAACTGAACTAGAACTGAACTAGAACTGAACTAGAACTGAACTAGAACTGAACTAGAACTGAACTAGAACTGAACTAGAACTGAACTAGAACTGAACTAGAACTGAACTAGAACTGAACTAGAACTGAACTAGAACTGAACTAGAACTGAACTAGAACTGAACTAGAACTGAACTAGAACTGAACTAGAACTGAACTAGAACTGAACTAGAACTGAACTAGAACTGAACTAGAACTAGAACTGAACTAGAACTGAACTAGAACTGAACTAGAACTGAACTAGAACTGAACTAGAACTGAACTAGAACTGAACTAGAACTAGAACTAGAACTGAACTAGAACTGAACTAGAACTGAACTAGAACTAGAACTAGAACTAGAACTAGAACTAGAACTGAACTGAACTAGAACTGAACTAGAACTGAACTAGAACTGAACTAGAACTGAACTAGAACTGAACTAGAACTGAACTAGAACTGAACTAGAACTGAACTAGAATTGAACTAGAATGAACTAGATCCGAACTAGAACCGAACTAGAACTAGAACTGAACTAGAATTGAACTACAGCTGAGACAGAACTTATTTAGAACAGCTGCATATTATGTTGTCTTCAATTAGATCCGATTGACAACACTTTTCATGTTACTACTTAGTTTGTCTGACTTAATATGCGCGTGTATGACGTAGTGGCAAACAGCTGGTCGATTATAATGTTTGAATATTTTTTTTCATATTTATAAATAAATATACAAAAATCGAGGGAGAGCAAATAATAAATGATTATAGAGTGTAAATTACAGAGACAACAAAATGGTGTTAACGCAATAATAACAAAAAAAAAAAGCTCAGCAATAGCAAATTGAACTGTACAGCAGCAAACAAAAGAAGAAATAAAAACTGTCATACATTTGAATTGAGTAGCAAGTAGTTGGTACGATACTATTTGCAACCACATCAATGAATGAACATATAATACAGGGTACAATCAGGGTTAAACAGTGTTTTAAAGGGAAATGAATGTGTAAAATTTTAAAGAAAAAATGTTACAATGTAAAATTGTTCAAGTACGACAGAACTAGAAATGTTTCGATATATCCAAAATGTTTTGGTTATGTCTTTCACGGAAAAGAACCTTAAGTCTATTGGCCCTTGCTGGAGACTAGTTAAGGATTCCTATAAGTATATTTACTGAGCACTGTCAGATCATATGGAACGTTGTACCAAGATGTATCAGTCCTAGCTCTACGAAAGCTCAGACTGATATATCTTTGGACTATATTGGTTCTATTGGGGACTATTGTAATTACAAGATCACCCTAATTAGCGAGGATTCATGTTAAGGTTATCAGTTTAGATGATCATCTCTGATGATACATATTCTCGACATTGGGCAATAGTTTATGAAGTACTTTTTCCATACAAACTTCCTGTCATAAACACTGTTTTACTTGTACAATAAACAAATTGCAAAAACAAAACTAAAAACAATAATATGAGACGGTTTAGTAAGCAGAATTATCAACGCCACCACCGACATAACAGTTTTTATTACAAAACACACATATTTATTTCTATATTCGAATAATTAAGAATGAAATCGATAATCGTACAGTTAGTGTTTGACGTTTTCCTAAGTAGTTTGTGTTTGGGGCACGTGGGTGTGACGCTGTACAATTTTATTAAACAAATATGATTACAAATGTGTTCCAAATACAAGTTTCTTTTCTTTCATTAAATTTATATTAAAAACTAAAAAATTATGGAAATAATAAAAAATTATTTATTATGAATGATTTAGAAAACGTTAAAAAATATATTGATCTCATGAAATCCAAAGTTATCGGTTTTATGTTTGATCTGAGTTCAATTTAAATAACATTATTAATTATTTTTAGTATTATATGCAATTATTTTATAGACAAATATTATAGATAACATTTATTAAACATTTTTAATATTTCCCCTCAACTTCTATTTCTTTTTTACACTTTTACAAAGTGTTAAACGTAACGCTTTGCTGCTATTTATCAACTAATATAGATATATTTTGTTAACAATGAATATTAAATATTTGTATATTTATCTATTAGTATTGTTATGTTTTTGTCAGGCAAACAAACCTTTTATAAAAAAAATAAATCATAAAAAATATGCAAATAAATAATATTTGAAGAAAGAAATTCGGAAGTATATATAAATATTTACGTTTTAAAACGTAACAAATTTGTTACGTTGTAGCAAAAAAAAAACAAAGTATTTGATTAAATTTCACAAATCCTAATTAGTTTATAATCTAGGAGACTAGTCTTCTACTTCAGTCCATTGTCTAGCCACTAGACTAGTGTATAGTCTAGTGTATAGTCTAGTGTATAGTCTAGTGTATAGTCTAATCTATAGTCTAGTCTACAGTCTAGTCTACAGTCTAGTCTATAGTCTAGTCTATAGTCTAGTCTATAGTCTAGTCTATAGTCTAGTCTATAGTCTAGTCTATAGTCTAGTCTATAGTCTAGTCTATAGTCTAGTCTATAGTCTAGTCTATAGTCTAGTCTATAGTCTAGTCTATAGTCTAGTCTATAGTCTAGTCTATAGTCTATAGTCTAGTCTATAGTCTAGTCTATAGTCTAGTCTATAGTCTAGTCTATAGTCTAGTCTATAGTCTAGTCTAAAGTCTAGTCTATAGTCTAGTCTATAGTCTAGTCTATAGTGTAGTCTATAGTCTAGTCTATAGTGTAGTTTATAGTCTAGTCTATAGTCTAGTCTATAGTGTAGTCTATAGTCTAGTCTATAGTGTAGTCTATAGTGTAGTCTATAGTCTAGTCTATAGTGTAGTCTATAGTCTAGTCTATAGTGTAGTCTATAGTCTAGTCTATAGTCTAGTCTATAGTCTAGTCTATCTAGTCTATAGTCTAGTCTATAGTCTAGTCTATAGTCTAGCCTATAGTGTAGTCGATAGACTAGTCTATAGTCTAGTCTATAGTCTAGTCTATAGTCTAATCTATAGTTTGGTCTATAGTCTGGTCTATAGCCTAGTCTATAGTCTAGCCTATCGTCTAGCCTATCGTCCAATCTATAGTCTATTGTATAGTCTAGTCTATAGTCTATTGTATAGTCTAGTCTATAGTCTAGTCTATAGTCTAGTCTATAGTCTAGTCTATAGTCTAGTCTATGTCTAGTCTATAGTCTAGTCTATAGTCTAGTCTATAGTCTAGTCTATAGTCTAGTCTATAGTCTAGTCTATAGTCTAGTCTATAGTCTAGTCTATAGTCTAGTCTATAGTCTAGTCTATAGTCTAGTCTATAGTCTAGTCTATAGTCTAGTCTATAGTCTAGTCTATATTCTAGTCTATAGTCTAGTCTATATTCTAGTCTATAGTCTAGTCTATAGTCTAGTCTATAGTCTAGTCTAATAGTCTAGTCTATCGTCTAGTCATAGTTCTGTCTATAGTCTAGTCTATAGTCTAGTCTATAGTCTAGTCTATAGTCTAGTCTATAGTCTAGTCTATAGTCTAGTCTATAGTCTAGTCTATAGTCTAGTCTATCGCTTACTAGTCTAGTCTATAGTCTAGTCTATAGTCTAGTCTATAGTCTAGTATAGTCTAGTCTTATAGTCTAGTCTATAGTTCTAGTCTATAGTTAGTCTATAGTCTAGTCTATAGTCTAGTCTATAGTCTAGTCTATAGTCTAGTCTATAGTCTAGTCTATAGTCTAGTCTATAGTCTAGTCTATAGTCTAGTCTATAGTCTCGTCTATAGTCTAGTCTATAGTTCTAGGTCTATAGTCTAGTCTATAGTCTAGTCTATAGTCTAGTCTATAGTTAGTCTATGAGTTAGTCTATAGTCTAGTCTATAGTCTAGTCTATAGTCTAGTCTATAGTCTAGTCTATAGTCTAGTCTATAGTCTAGTCTATAGTCTAGTCTATAGTCTAGTCTCTAGTTCGTATAGTCTAGTCTATAGTCTAGTCTATAGTCTAGTCTATAGTCTAGTCTATAGTCTAGTCTATAGTCTAGTCTCTAGTATAGTCTATAGTCTAGTCATAGTCTAGTCTATAGTCTAGTCTATAGTCTAGTCTATAGTCGTCTATAGTCTAGTCTATAGTCTAGTCTATAGTCTAGTCTATAGTCTAGTCTATAGTCTAGTCTATAGTCTAGTCTATAGTCTAGTCTATAGTCTAGTCTATAGTCTAGTCTATAGTCTAGTCTATAGTCTAGTCTATAGTCTAGTCTATAGTCTAGTCTATAGTCTAGTCTATAGTCTAGTCTATAGTCTAGTCTATAGTCTAGTCTATAGTCTAGTCTATAGTCTAGTCTATAGTCTAGTCTATAGTCTAGTCTATAGTCTAGTCTATAGTCTAGTCTATAGTCTAGTCTATAGTCTAGTCTATAGTCTAGTCTATAGTCTAGTCTATAGTCTAGTCTATAGTCTAGTCTATAGTCTAGTCTATAGTCTAGTCTATAGTCTAGTCTATAGTCTAGTCTATAGTCTAGTCTATAGTCTAGTCTATAGTCTAGTCTATAGTCTAGTCTATAGTCTAGTCTATAGTCTAGTCTATAGTCTAGTCTATAGTCTAGTCTATAGTCTAGTCTATAGTCTAGTCTATAGTCTAGTCTATAGTCTAGTCTATAGTCTAGTCTATAGTCTAGTCTATAGTCTAGTCTATAGTCTAGTCTATAGTCTAGTCTATAGTCTAGTCTATAGTCTAGTCTATAGTCTAGTCTATAGTCTAGTCTATAGTCTAGTCTATAGTCTAGTCTATAGTCTAGTCTATAGTCTAGTCTATAGTCTAGTCTATAGTCTAGTCTATAGTCTAGTCTATAGTCTAGTCTATAGTCTAGTCTATAGTCTAGTCTATAGTCTAGTCTATAGTCTAGTCTATAGTCTAGTCTATAGTCTAGTCTATAGTCTAGTCTATAGTCTAGTCTATAGTCTAGTCTATAGTCTAGTCTATAGTCTAGTCTATAGTCTAGTCTATAGTCTAGTCTATAGTCTAGTCTATAGTCTAGTCTATAGTCTAGTCTATAGTCTAGTCTATAGTCTAGTCTATAGTCTAGTCTATAGTCTAGTCTATAGTCTAGTCTATAGTCTAGTCTATAGTCTACTCTATAGTCTAGTCTATAGTCTAGTCTATAGTCTAGTCTATAGTCTAGTCTATAGTCTAGTCTATAGTCTAGTCTATAGTCTAGTCTATAGTCTACTCTATAGTCTAGTCTATAGTCTAGTCTATAATCTAGTCTATAGTCTAGTCTATAGTCTAGTCTATAGTCTAGTCTATAGTCTAGTCTATAGCCTAGTCTATAGTCTAGTCTATGGCCTAGTCTATAGTCTAGTCTATAGTCTAGTCTATAGTCTAGTCTACAGTCTAGTCTATAGTCTAGTCTATAGTCTAGTCTATAGTCTAGTCTATAGACTATAGCCTATTCTATAATCTAGTCTATAGTCCAGTCCATAGTCTAGTCTATAGCCTAGTCTATAGTCTAGTCTATAGTCAGGACTATAGTTTAGTCTAATCTATAGTTTGGTCTATAGTCTGGTCTATAGTCTGGTCTATAGTCTAGTCTAAGTCTAGCCTATCGTCCAATCTATAGTCTATTCTATGTGTATTCTAGAGTCTTTATATAGATTATTCTATATTCTATTCTATAGTCAATTCTATAGTCTATTCTGGAATATATTCTATAGTCTAGTCTATTCTATAGTTTAGTCCAATTCTGTGCCTGTGTTCTATATTTTTCAAGTCGTGAAAAAAAATTGAAATATAATATTTTTTAAACTGAACACATTACAATTAACCAAAATATATTTGAATCACGTGTGGTTAAACAAGGCGATTATAAATTTTTTGAAATCATTTGTCGATTCGAAAGTTACAGAACACAGGCGCTGGTTAATAGTAGTACACAAAATTAAAATATATAACTAATTAAAATATATGTAAAAGCTGATAAAAACATATATTTTCTACTAAAAAACATTTAAAAGAAACGATAATATTTCAGTTTTGTAGAACTTAAAAAATACTAATAGAAAACATGACAAACAAGGCATTTTATTTAGTGAGACATTTTTACAGCACACTTCCGATAAGGAAAGTAAATAAACATGTTTTAAAACAAAAGTAAATTTGAACTATTTTAAATATGACAGGAAATCAAGAAAAATAAGTCTATTTATAATTGCTTAATTATGGTTAATTTAGCACTTTTTTCATTACAAAAATCGTAAGAAACTATTAATAGTTTATCAAGCGTTTATGAATAGGGGTGAGATTTTCAAATTTTAAACTAATTTCCTTTAAACTAGTAGAACAATTAAGTCTGAATATAAGATGCTTGAAAACTTTCATGCTAAACAAATCAAAAACATTTTAAGAACGAATAAAAAGCGTAAGTGTTTTCAAGTACGAGTGTGCTAATCATCTTAAGAACCAACGATTTACAAAGAAAATTCTTTCCAAAACAAC
This sequence comes from Lucilia sericata, assembly GCF_015586225.1. Classification (NCBI taxonomy): domain Eukaryota; kingdom Metazoa; phylum Arthropoda; class Insecta; order Diptera; family Calliphoridae; genus Lucilia; species Lucilia sericata. Next base: position 192,962 of record NW_023994560.1, read on the forward strand.
CCAACAACAAAAAGACACACACACACACAAACAAAATGTTTGAAAAGGCAAAAATAAAAAAAAATGTAGAAAAAATTTGGAAAACCTCCCAAAAATAAAGAAAAACTGAACAATAGAACAAATCATTTCAAGTGAGTGTAAAAAAAGAAAAAGAAATATGTCTGAATTATTCGAACATTTTTTTTATGTCAATAGGATAAAGAGAAAATTTTCTAAGATACAATATAAACATAATGCTTAAACTAAATATACTGCATGTATAAGTATGATTTTGAAAATATATTTTTATATTAATTTCTATGTTCACAATAAATAGGTCAACAACAATAAAAGGGCATTAGAACAACTTGTATAACAATCAAATCATGTCAAAAATATACAAATGGAACAAAGTTGTACATTTTTTTTAAAGAAATTTAATAGAAAAGTACTTTCTATTAAAATTAAAACAAAATGGATTTTTATTTTATTAAGTTTAATAATATTATTTCATAACATATACCATTATTATGAATTCAAGGTCACTGTTCTGATAAGATCTTGGCGGAAATGAATGTGGTTTAAAAATACAATACATTTGTATAAAATAAGTATAAAACTTTTTTTAAAGGCAGTTCCATTTAAAAATATGTAGTTTTATACTTATTTTAAAAATTAAGAATCAAAATAAACAAAAATATCATTGAAGTAAATAAAAATTATTCTGCAATTTATTTAATAAATAACAAAAATAAACATAAATATTTGCTGAAACACAAATATTTGTTCATAACTCGTCATTTAAGATTTTTTTCTAATTTAAGTTTGACTTTATCTCGCTCATACGTAATATTAAAAAAAACTGTTAAACAATATTGAAATATTGATTTCCGAAGTTATTTGTTTAGGAATCGAAAATTCCCTATAATGTTTTAATTCGTTCACAAGGATCTGGCAAAATGGCCTTTGATACGTTTGTCTTTTGAAGCGACAATGGTATTCTGGTCTATAGTCTAGTCTATAGTCTAGTCTATAGTCTAGTCTATAGTCTAGTCTAGAGTCTAGTCTATACTCTAGTCTAGAGTCTAGTCTATACTCTAGTCTATACTCTAGTCTATAGTCTAGTCTATAGTCTAGTCTATAGTCTAGTCTATAGTCTAGTCATAGTCTAGTCTATAGTCTAGTCTATAGTCTAGTCTATAGTCTAGTCTAGTCTAGTCTATAGTCTAGTCTATAGTCTAGTCTATAGTCTAGTCTATATCTAGTCATAGTCTAGTCTATAGTCTAGTCTATAGTCTAGTCTATAGTCTAGTCTATAGTCTAGTCTATAGTCTAGTCTATAGTCTAGTCTATAGTCTAGTCTATAGTCTAGTCTATAGTCTAGTCTATAGTCTAGTCTATAGTCTAGTCTATAGTCTAGTCTATAGTCTAGTCTATAGTCTAGTCTATAGTCTAGTCTATAGTCTAGTCTATAGTCTAGTCTATAGTCTAGTCTATAGTCTAGTCTATAGTCTAGTCTATAGTCTAGTCTATAGTCTAGTCTATAGTCTAGTCTATAGTCTAGTCTATAGTCTAGTCTATAGTCTAGTCTATAGTCTAGTCTATAGTCTAGTTGTCTAGTCTATAGTCATAGTCTATAGTCTAGTCTATAGTCTAGTCTAGTCTAGTCGAGTCTAGTCTAGTCTAGTCTAGTCTAGTCTATAGTCTAGTCTATAGTCTAGTCTATAGTCTAGTCTATGGTTTAGTCTATAGTCTACTTATAGTCTACTCTACAGCCTAGCCTATAGACTATAGACGAGACTATAGTCTAAAACTATAGTCTATAGTCTGGTCTATATACTAGACTATTCTGCGTTATAAACAACATTTGCTGTTCAAATTACTTCACCATAAATTTAAATCAGAAATTTTAGAACATGTTTCCTAATCTCCAGACTGCTGTTAAGATTTTAATATCATAAATCATAACACTTTTCGTTCCATAACGCTTAAACTTACCTTCCGATGATTATAATAGTGTAGGCGGAATACAGTAATTAGCATGACCCGTACTGCCTGTTAAACCAGGAAGTTGTTAACGGCAAAATACTCTCCGGCCTCCAGTTGAGTTTTAAAAACTATAATGAACAACTGACTAAGTGGATGGATGACAGGAGAAAATCACAGCAAACAGCAGCAAAACAAATTCAAACTTCAAACAAAATTCTAGGTTTTCAAATAAGAAAAAGAAATCGCAGCCGACACTTTAAAACTTGTTGTTGTTGTCAGGGCAACAGCGAAAAAAAAATCTAGTTTGTTTGTTCTTGTTGTTTATAGAATAAACATTATTTCTTTACACTTTTTGTACTTTCTTAAAAAAACATAAACAATTATAGTAATTTATTGATAAGCTTAAACACATTTTTATTTGTTATTTAAATAAATTTTTCATACATATAATTTTAATGTGTTTCTTTAGTTCCCCTTTTTACGTCTGCGGTATTTTATTTACTTATTTTTTGCAAAGAAATATGTGACACACACGCACGCACCCATACTTTTGAATATAAACTTTCACATCACTTTTATATTTAAAAAAAAAGAAGAAAAAAACTTTTGCTTAAATTTTACCACAAGTTGTATTGCACTTTCAGCGAATTTCTTCTTTTTCTTATATTTAGCTGATATTTCTGTGGTTTAATTAGTTGTTGTTTTTGTTTTAATAATTGGTTAAATAAAATATTTATTTCTTTTGCACTTTTTACAAATCCCAAGTGTAGTTTTTCTTACATCGATTTTGGGAGACGAAAAAAAACAACTGACTACAGTTTGACAGTTCTATTTATTAAGAGAATCAATATGCACAAAACAACAGGCAATTTTTGACAGCTTTGTGGAAGTATAAAAATGTTGCCTGTGGTTGTTGTAAATATTTGTTGTCACTCTCAATTAGTCAAAAAAATCATAATTATATTCACAATAACGAGGCAGTGATACCAAGTTTGCGCAATTTTAAACAAACTTGGCATACCTTTCTCATTTAATTGTGATTTTTTCTTAGCCCAGTAGATTTTGCTTAGTTTGTAATGATTAAAAATTACATTTTGAACCGATTTTAATAATTTTCAATCGCAAAAATCCCTGGGTGGTAAAAAAGTCTGATGAAAATTGTTGAACTAGCTGCTATGGTTTCTGAAAAAACGAATCAAGAATGGAATATTGCGTTGTTTTGTAATTTTCCTGCATTATTTATGTACCGGTTTTGCTGGATTTAAATAAGAAACTAGAATAATTGAAGATTAAGATCCCGAAGATATCGGACGCTTGGATATAGCTTAATCGACTCAGTTATCTTTAAAGATTCAGGGAATAAACCTTCATTGCTGAAGCAAATGGTAATATTTGTTTGTTTATTTGCTGTACAGCCTTCTGCCGGGAGCATGATGAAAGAGAAAGAATCTCTTTTGAGATGTATCGGTTTCCTAAAATTGTGTGCAGACAGTACACAACAATTTTTGCACTCCTATACATAGAATTATCAACCAACTTATACTATACTATTTAACATACTCACGATTAGGGTTCTATAAATCGACTTTCGAATAATCGAACAATCGTCTTTTTGTCGAAAAAAGTCGAAAAGTCGAAGTCGACTATTTTGTTCCAAAAAAGTCGATAACTCGACTATCGTCTATGAAAAAAGTCGAAAAGTCGACTTTGTAAATAAAAGTCGAAAAGTCAAAAAATCGGAAAGTCGAAAAAAGTCGAAAAAAGTTGAAAAGTCGAAAAAAGTCGATAAGTCGAAAAAAGTCGAAGAAAGTCGAAAAAAGTCGAAAAGTCGGAAAAAGTCGAAAAGTCGGAAAAAGTCGAAAAGTCGAAAAAAGTCGGAAAAAGTCGAAAATTCGAAAAGAGAAAAAACTCTAAAATAGTCGAAAAACTCGAAAAAAGTAAAAAAATAATCGAAAAAAGTCGAAATAAATCGAAAATAGTCAAAAAGTCGGAAAAAGTCGAAAAGTCGACCATTTATAAAATACTAAAAGTCGAAAGGTCTAAAAGTCGACTTTTAAATAAATGAAAAAGGTCGAAAAATCGACTTTTCATAAAATGGAAAAAGTCGAAAGGTCGAAAAGTCGACTTTTAACTAAATGCAAAAAGTCGAAAAGTCGACTTTTCGTTTCAACTATAGAACCCTACTCACGATAGCAAAGGAGAGTAATGATCAACTTTTAACTTGTACCTTAATTTATTCATCGTGTATTCTTTACAATTCTGGCAACATTTTTTTAAAATTAAACTTTCTTTGAACTACCCTGTAAACGAATATTTCAAAATAAACTGAATTAATTAAGATTTTAGGTGCAACACAGCTGTTTATACAAACAGAAGTCTTGAGTGTCAAATTACATATATAAAAAACAATTTCTTCAAAGATTAACTGTCAACAATGAATTCGCCCTTGTCAACACCTTACAACATTCGCAATGACGCCAAAAACTGAAATATTTTTGTGCGTTTTTGCAAAACAAACTATTTTTGTATAAGAATTATAAAATTTTCTTAAATTTTGATAATTATAAAAAGATCAAATAAGATAGAAAGTGTTTTAAATAATTTAATAAACAAACAATGTGAACACAATATCAGAAACTATAAGAAAACCAACTTTAAAATAAAGTCTATAGGAATTTTAAAACTGCAACACCATGACCACTAAGAATATTCCTGTTTCGTTTGAATTTTTCAAAAAATACACCTACCATGAAGAATGGGTTGAAAGAATGCTGAAAGTCAAGGCGAATGGTCATCAAGAAACCTTTGAAGCACTGCTAAGTAGCGAGGAATCGAAGGAGAAAGCCCTCAGATCATATTATGAAGCCTTCTATTTAAAACCACAAATTAGAGAAAAATCACACATACGTTTAAAGGCAGTACCCAAGAAAATTAAAGATAAATTATTAGCAATACCAGTGCAGGACGCTAGTATCGAAAATGGAGCAGTGATTTGTGATAACAACGAAGAAATGCAAGATGCCGGTGGTGGGGAAATTGTGGAAGAGCAGTTAAAAGATGGGAAAGGAAGTAAATCTAAAAAGGAGAAACTTAAACAAAGAATTTTAATGACTGCAAGAGATGTTTGTGATGTAGATGATGGACAGGTGGTGGAAGATGACAGTGAACGTAAGTAGTTGCAGAGAGATGTTATTGTAAAGACTATAGACTAGACTATAGACTTGACTATAGACTAGACTATAGACTTGACTATAGACTAGACTATAGACTTGACTATAGACTAGACTATAGACTAGAATATAGACTAGACTGTAGACTAGACTATAGACTAGACTAGACTATAGACTAGACTATAGGCTAGACTATAGACTAGACTATAGACTAGACTATAGGCTAGACTATAGACTAGACTGTAGACTGGACTACAGACAAGACTATAGACTAGAGTAGACTACAGGTTAGACTACAGACTAGACTATAGACTAGACTATAGGCTAGACTATAGACTAGACTGTAGATTAGACTATAGACTAGACTATATACTAGACTATAGACTAGACTATATACTATACTATAGATTAGACTATATACTATACTATAGACTAGTCTTTAGACTAGACTATATACTATACTATAGACTAGTCTTTAGACTAGACTATAGACTAAACTATAGACTAGACTATAGACTAGACTATAGACTAGACTATAGACTAGACTATAGACTAGACTATAGACTAGACTATAGACTAGACTATAGACTAGACTATAGACTAGACTATAGACTAGACTATAGACTAGACTATAGACTAGACTATAGACTAGACTATAGACTAGACTATAGACTAGACTATAGACTAGACTATAGACTAGACTATAAACTAGACTATAGACTAGACTATAGACTAGACTATAGACTAGACTATAGACTAGACTATAGACTAGACTATAGACTAGACTATAGACTAGACTATAGACTAGACTAGACTAGACTATAACTAGACTATAGACTAGACTATAGACTAGACTATAGACTACACTATAGACTAGACTATAGACTAGACTATAGACTAGATTATAGACTAGACTATAGACTAGACTATAGACTAGATTATAGACTAGACTATAGACTAGATTATAGATTATACTATAGACTAGATTAATTATTATAACTACTTTTACAGCACTTGGTTCACCAGATATTAGTTCAATTCCAAAGCTGTCGGTTGCCAAGGGCAAAGCTAATTCACCTCTTAAAGTGCAAGGCAAAGAACTACTTGTAGCTGCTCCATCCAAAGGTTTGACAAATATTTCATTGAATTAAAAATTTGATAAAATTTTTAAAATGAATACAAAATTATCTTTCAGCTTCAACTTCTTCTGACAGCAACAATACAACAATTTTAAAACCGGTTATTGGCAAAATTGCTGAAACTACTAATAAAAAAATTATTAAACAACAAGGAGCAGCTACGACTAAAGGTAAGAAAAACTATTTTTAAAAGTTTTAAAGAAGATTTCAAACAATTATTATTTTATAGTCTTAACTGATAAACAAACCGAAATAATGGACACTAACAACAACAATAATAAGCCATTAATTGCTAATACAGGTAATATAAATCTTTAAAATTTAAAATATTTCTTAATTTACACGATTTTCTTTGTATATTTTAAGAATCCAACAAATTCCCTCCCTCAGTTAATGCAGATAATGGGAAACATTTTAACTATAAAGACTTGGTGCCATATATACATTGTTGTCCCTTAACGTTAAAGGAATTTCGTAAATATAGTAATATCAAACAATTGGCTAAAGAGTTATGCAAAACGAAACATATGGATGATAAGCATCAACGCGTAATAGAACAACGTTCGTATATATTATTTTATTTGGCACCAGAACATCGAAAAATTACACCACTTAATAAGATACAAATGTTAGACAATTGTCCGGAAGATATAAAAAGTAAATTTTTTGTTATCCCCAATAATCTTTACTTAAAGAAACAGGATTTAGATAAAACCCAGGAAAATATAGAATCAAAATCTGTTAATGAAGTGGAAAGTGTTAGAAATAAAGAAGAACAACTAGCAGCTACAGTTGTAAAAGCTGTCAATAGTGTAAAGGAATCAAATATAAATCAAAAGGCTACCACTAGCAGTCAGCCAGCAGAAAGCGCTAATGAAATACCACCATCTGTTGATGTTCCTGTGGTGGTAAATGAAAATCAACAAATAATACCTGAACACATTAATGAAACAAATCAACCACCAATTATATCCTGTTCTACGGCTCAAACAACTGATGCGATTATACATTTACCCGTTTCTTTGGAGGAATTTAAAAAACGTACACATTTTGAAGAAGTTGTGGAAAAATTATTTAAAATAAAAGCTCAAGATAATGAAGAATTATTTAATAAATATAAAAATTCTCAGGAAGCTTTTAACACTACTATTTTCAATTATTATCAAGCTTTTTATTTAATACCTACCATACGTGAAACGTTTCCCATACGTTTTAAACCTATGCCAAGTTCTTTAAAAAATCGTCTGCTACAAATACCGGAAGGTATAAATAGGACATCATTGAATAATTTTAGAATAGAGGATGTTGTTTCGGTGGAATTTAATGCTGCTGCTGAGGTTGAAAAGGAGGCAGTAACAGCTGGCCGAGAAGAGACAGCGAAAGGCAAGTTTTATTTTTATTAGAGAAGAAACAAAAAGGCCCAGATCTAGTCTGTGGCCTTGACTATGCTCTAATCTATTGACTGGACTATAGTTGTAGTTTAGAGACTAGACTAGACTGTGAAAAAGACTATTAACTAATCTGTTAACTAGTCTATGGACTAGCATATGAATAAGTTTACTGATTATTCTCTCGACTAATCTATTGAGTTTTCTATGGTCTAGTTTATTGACTAGTTATTTGTCTAGCCTATAGTCTAGTCTACTGACTATCTTATTGTGTAGTATATTGACTAGTCTATTGTTGACTAGTTGACTAGTCCATTGTTTAGTCTGTTGACTAACCAATAGTATTTTCTATTGACTAGCCTATTGGCTAGTCTATTGACTATTCAATTATATAGTCTATTGACTTACCTATTGTTCAGTCTATCGACTGGCCTATTGTCTAGTCTATCGACTAGCCTATTATCTAGTATAGTGACTAGCCTATTGTCTTGTGTATTGACTAGCCTATTGTATAGTCTATTAACTAGCCTATTGTTTAGTCGATTGACTAGTCTATTGACTAGTCTATTGACTAGCCTATTGTCTAGTCTATTGACTAGTCTATTGTCTAGTCTATTGACTAGGCTATTGTCTAGTCTGTTGACTAGCCTATTGACTAGACTATTCTCTAGTCTATTAACTAGCCTATTGTTTAGTCTATTGACTAGCCTATTGTCTAGTCTATTGACTATCCTATTGTCTAGTCTATTGACTATCCTATTGTCTAGTCTATTGACTATCCCATTGTCTAGTCTATTGACTAACCTATTGCCTAGTCTATGTACTAGTCTATTGTCTAGGCTGTTGACTACTCTATTGTCCTGTTTATTGCCTAGTCTATCTACTAACCTATTATATAGTCTATTGGCTAGCCTATTATCTAGTCTATTGACTAGCATATTGACTAGCCTATTGACTAGTCTATTGCCTAGACTATTCTCTAGTCTATTGACTAGCCTATTGCTTAATCTATTGACTAGCCTATTGTCTAGTCTATTGACTAGCATATTGTCTAGTCTATTGACTAGTCTTTTATTTATATATTCGACTCGTTTTAATAATTTATATTTTTAGCCTTAAACAACTCTAATACATCTCAATCGTCACCTACAAACACATCCATCATCACCATAAAAACAGAAAAGGATACTGAAAGTTCGGATTCAGACAGCAAAACAAACTCACCTTCTTCTAGTAGCACAAAAAGAACCACAACTGAGGATATGAAATCTCCCTTAGCAAAACGTCAAAAAAGTAAATATCTATTTACAAATTTTTTTAAATATATTTTGAACAAACTTTTCCCCTTTTACAGCACAAGAAACTCAAGATAACACGGAAAATACTGAAAAAGCAAAAAAATCTTATAAAGAATTATTACCCTATGCCCACTGTTGTCCCATATCCTTCTCAGATTTTCGCAAATATACCAATGTCTCAGAATTATTCGCTGGTTATTGTCAAAAACGTTATAATAGTCTTAAAAAATTACCCTATATGTTACAACGTGCCTATGTTTTATATTATTTAGCTCCTGAAAATAGAAATTTTAAACCTTTTTGCAAGTTAATAACATTAGATGAATGTCCGGCAGATTTAAAAGAAAAAATGCATCAAATACCAGATAAACTCTATCTAAAAGGAGAAAATGCTACACAACAAATGGATATAGATGAAATGCAAACTGAAAAGTTTAAAGAAAATCAATCAGAAAATTTTAATCCCGAACAAACAGCTATAAAGCCAAATAATAATAGAAATTCTATAGAGATATTAGAAAATCGTTTATTGCCTCCCACACAGATACCATTTACAGGACAAGTTAATGTGGCCAGGTAATGTTATTAAACTTATTTTAAATTTTAACAGTTTCTTAATTTATTCTGAATTCTTATATTCTTCTATAGTCAATGTCTTAATAACAATTGCGTTTTTCATTACATCACGCATGTGGACTTTACTCAGCTTTCAAATATTTTATATATCTTACGTGAACCATCTGAAATCGCAATAATACAAAGTTTCAAAATATTTGTTTATCGTTTACTTAAAGAGCAGAGTTGCGATGTAGAATATAATATTAGCGCATCTTTATTGTGTAAACTTTTTAAATACAACAAAATATGTGAAAAATGTGAAAATGATATAAGGGCTCTTTTTCACCAGGATTCAATAACAGCATGCAATGAATCGGCAAAGGAAAGGTAGGTATTCTTATAACTATTATTATGGTCTTGATAAAATAATAATTTAAAAAAAAAATTTTCTATTTAGTAGTCCTACAAGTGCTCCTAACAATGAAGCTGTTAGTGAAAGAAGTGAATCGAATAATGAAAGGTAAGAGAGTTTAATACATAGTTAGGGCACAACATGGCACTTAAGAAACTTAATGACCAATTCCAGCTCTCCGCTTTTTAAATCGGAAAAATGGCTTTAATGATTTTATTAATTTATATGTTTTTTTTTTTTTTGTTGTGGCTCATAACTTTTCTCTTTATTTTATTGTTTTATAGAATAGAAACTAACCAGGAAGAAGCAACAGTTGAAATGGAATCAACTGAATCTCAGACAGTTAATAAAGGGTATGTTTTTATAAATGTATAGCTTTTTTTAAAGAACCCAAGCATTTAGTCTGCACCAGTTCTGGCCTGAACTATAGACTAGACTAAAGACCAGACTATATTCTAGACTATAGACTAGAGTGTAGATTAGACTATAAACTAGACTGCAGACTAGACCACAGACAAGTCTATAGTCTAGTCTATAGTCTAGTCTATAGTCTAGTCTATAGTCTAGTCTATAGTCTAGTCTATAGTCTAGTCTATAGTCTAGTCTATAGTCTAGTCTATAGTCTAGTCTATAGTCTAGTCTATAGTCTAGTCTATAGTCTAGTCTATAGTCTAGTCTATAGTCTAGTCTATAGTCTAGTCTATAGTCCTAGTCTATAGCTAGTCTAGTCTATAGTCTAGTCTATAGTCTAGTCTATTAGTCTAGTCTATAGTCTAGTCTATAGTCTAGTCTATAGTCTAGTCTATAGTCTAGTCTATAGTCTAGTCTATAGTCTAGTCTATAGTCTAGTCTATAGTCTAGTCTATAGTCTAGTCTATAGTCCTAGTCTATAGTCTAGTCTATAGTCTAGTCTATAGTCTAGTCTATAGTCTAGTCTATAGTCTAGTCTATAGTCCTAGTCTATAGTCTAGTCTATAGTCTAGTCTATAGTCTAGTCTAGTCTATAGTCTAGTCTATAGTCTAGTCTATAGTCTAGTCTATAGTCTAGTCTATAGTCTAGTCTATAGTCCTAGTCTATAGTCTAGTCTATAGTCTAGTCTATAGTCGAGTCTATAGTCTAGTCTCTATAGTTCTAGTCTATAGTCTAGTCTATAGTCTAGTCTATAGTCTAGTCTATAGTCTAGTCTATAGTCTAGTCTATAGTCTAGTCTATAGTCTAGTCTATAGTCTAGTCTATAGTCTAGTCTATAGTCTAGTCTATAGTCTAGTCTATAGTCTAGTCTATAGTCTAGTCTATAGTCTAGTCTATAGTCTAGTCTATAGTCCTAGTCTATAGTCTAGTCTATAGTCTAGTCTATAGTCTAGTCTATAGTCTAGTCTATAGTCTAGTCTATAGTCTAGTCTATAGTCTAGTCTATAGTCTAGTCTATAGTCTAGTCTATAGTCTAGTCTATAGTCCTAGTCCTATAGTCTAGTCTATAGTCTAGTCTATAGTCTAGTCTATAGTCTAGTCTATAGTCTAGTCTATATCTAGTCTATAGTCTAGTCTATAGTCTAGTCTATAGTCTAGTCTATAGTCTAGTCTATAGTCTAGTCTATAGTCTAGTCTATAGTCTAGTCTATAGTCTAGTCTATAGTCTAGTCTATAGTCTAGTCTATAGTCTAGTCTATAGTCTAGTCTATAGTCTAGTCTATAGTCTAGTCTATAGTCTAGTCTATAGTCTATAGTCTAGTCTATAGGTCTAGTCTCTAGTTAGTCTATAGTCTAGTCTATAGTCTAGTCTTAGTCTAGTCTATAGTCTAGTCTATAGTCTAGTCTTAGTCTTAGTCTATAGTCTAGTTATAGTCTAGTCTATAGTCTAGTCTATAGTCTAGTCTATAGTCTAGTATATAGTCTAGTCTATAGTCTAGTCTATAGTCTAGTCTATAGTCTAGTCTATAGTCTAGTCTATAGTCTAGTCTATAGTCTAGGTCTATAGTCTAGTCTATAGTCGTCATAGTCTAGTCTATAGTCTAGTCTATAGTCTGTCTATAGTCTAGTCTATAGTCTAGTCTATAGTCTAGTCTATAGTCTAGTCTATAGTCTAGTCTATAGTATAGTCTATAGTCTAGTCTATAGTCTAGTCTATAGTCTAGTCTATAGTCTAGTCTATAGTCTAGTCTATAGTTCTAGTCTATAGTCTAGTCTATAGTCTAGTCTATAGTCTAGTCTATAGTCTAGTCTATAGTCTAGTCTATAGTCTAGTCTATAGTCTAGTCTATAGTCTAGTCTATAGTCTAGTCTATAGTCTAGTCTATAGTCTAGTCTATAGTCTAGTCTATAGTCTAGTCTATAGTCTAGTCTATAGTCTAGTCTATAGTCTAGTCTATAGTCTAGTCTATAGTCTAGTTCTATAGTCTAGTCTATAGTCTAGTCTATAGTCTAGTCTATAGTCTAGTCTATAGTCTAGTCTATAGTCTAGTCTATAGTCTAGTCTATAGTCTAGTCTAGTCTAGTCTATAGTCTAGTCTATAGTCTAGTCTATAGTCTAGTCTATAGTCTAGTCTATAGTCTAGTCTATAGTCTAGTCTATAGTCTAGTCTATAGTCTAGTCTATAGTCTAGTCTATAGTCTAGTCTATAGTCTAGTCTAGTCTATAGTCTAGTCTATAGTCTAGTCTATAGTCTAGTCTATAGTCTAGTCTAGTCTATAGTCTAGTCTATAGTCTAGTCTATAGTCTAGTCTATAGTCTAGTCTATAGTCTAGTCTATAGTCTAGTCTATAGTCTAGTCTATAGTCTAGTCTATCGTCTAGTCTATCGTCTAGTCTATAGTCTAGTCTATAGTAGTCAATAGTCTAGTCTATAGTCTAGTCTATAGTCTAGTCTATAGTCTAGTCTATAGTCTAGTCTATCGTCATGTCTATAGTCTAGTCTATAGTCTAGTCTATAGTCTAGTCTATAGTCTAGTCTATAGTTTAGTCTATAGTCTAGTCTATAGTCTAGTCTACATTCTAGTCTACAGTCTAGTCTAGTCTATAGTCCAGTCTATAGTCTAGTCTATAGGTCTCGTCTAGTCAAATAAAAATAATATGTTTGATTGCTCTTAAATGTTTTACAAATTTGATGTTTTTTTAGTTTTAACACAAAGGCAACGGAAAGTGCCACGGAAAGCGGCCAAAGTCAGGTGGACACACCTCAGATACAAGAAAAGTCACAAGATTTATGGAAAAATTTAAAGTCCGAAAAGTAATTTTATATTTTATAACTTATGTTATCTAATTCCATGAGTCTGACTTGATAATTGAAATTTTTCTTTAATTTCAGAATCTTTCAAAAGTTTTGCCTAAAACTTTTAACTAAACTTAAACAGAGCTTTGATAATGCTATAGATTTTTGTTCTGATACCTACGAAATCTTTTTGCAATGTAATGAAATTCCTTTGGAAAAGCTTTTAAACGATTTCTGCTTAAACAACAAAGATATTGTGGAACGTATATTAAATAATGCGGAACTATATGAAGCACTTCAACGTTATTTTTACTACAAATATATAACAAATACAAAATTTGCCTTAAAATATCCGGTAAAAATTAAAGAAAATGTAAAAGAAACTCAAAGCGATAAAAGCAATACAACAATAGTGGAGGCAAATACGAAAACCCCTGTTAAAACAAATGCAGTTAAAATCACAACGCCTAAGGCATCTGAAAAACAAAATGATAATGTTAATCAAGCAACAAATTCGCCCGAAAAACCAATTAGCAATAATAATATCATAGAAAAGGCCAAACGTATATTCTTTCGCAATGTGGAAAAGACCAATACATTCTCCTATATTTTACGCACTTCATTTGGTCTTAAACAATTAATTTTGCGCACCATTTTATCACTAACATTTCAAGAATTCCTACAACTCACCAGTGTTTACGAAGGCAAACAATTATATAACGATAATCATTTAACCGAATGTATGTATCGTTATGTCTTTCGTACTCCCGTAGTGTGGCCAACAAATCTCTTTATAACACTTAAAGATTTGTGTGAATTTTTGCATATAAAGAATATACGTTTCACTGATTATTCCACCATGTTAAAGCATATTTCACCAAAACTACTACACTGGTCTGTTTTGTTGTCATGTACCAATATTTTGGATTGCGTTAAACTTGATTACGAAAAACGTACCGGAAAATTGCTAGATACTGATGATATTAAAACACTAAAACAGGAATGTATTGAGTATTATAATCGTTGTTGGAAATATGAAAAATGGCTGGGAGATGTACCGTTGGTTAATGAGGAGTTTTATAAAGATTATTTAAATAATAATGATCAAGGTAAAATTTTTGGACTTATAAAGGATTGATTTTTTACTTTTTTAAAACAACGTTCATATTAATTCTATGATAGTCATTTAATTAATTCTGATTACAAACTTTTAAAATTATTACATTCTTTTGTTGTCATTCATAGGTGATGCTACTATGTTGAATGAATCAGCTCTTCAAGAAGTTTGTATTGAAACCGAGGAAGTTTCAGATGATGTTGCAATGATCAATAATGACATAGGTAAGTTTTATTTATTTACCCATATAATTAGAGCAACATCCATTACGTCAAACAATCCTAATGGTGCTGGGCTCTTCATTGAGAGATATGTAATTAAATCCTCCTTCAGACTGACTAACAATTTAATGTTCTCCAGGGAGAAATATCTGCTATTAAGCAAGCTGAACTGGCTAAAGAAACAATAAAATGACAGCAAAGCTGCTATAAGTAGTAGTAGCCTAGTATATTGTCTAGTTTATATTCTAGTCTATAGTATACTCTATAGTCTAGTCTATAGTCTAGTCTATAGTCTAGTCTATAGTCTAGTCTGTAGTATAGTCTATAGTTTAGTCTGTAGTCTAGTCGATAGTCTTGCATATAATCTAGTCTATGGTCTAGTCTGTAGGCTAGTCTATAGTCTAGTCTATAGTCTAGTCTATAGTCTAGTCTATAGTCTAGTCTATAGTCTAGTCTATAGTCTAGTCTATAATCTAGTCTATAGTCTAATCTATAGTCTAGTCTACAGTCTAGTCTATAGTCTATTCTAGTCTATAGTCTAATATATCGTCTAGTCTATAGTCTAGTCTTTAGTCTAGTCTATAGTCTAGTCTATAGTCTAGTCTAGTCTAGTCTATAGTCTAGTCTATAGTCTAGTCTATAGTCTAGTCTATAGTCTAGTCTATAGTCTAGTCTATAGTCTAGTCTATAATCTAGTCTATAGTCTAATCTATAGTCTAGTCTACAGTCTAGTCTATAGTCTATTCTAGTCTATAGTCTAGTCTATAGTCTAGTCTATAGTCTGGTCTATAGTCTAGTCTATAGTCTAGTCTATAGTCTAGTCTATAGTCTAGTCTATAGTCTAGTCTATAGTCTAGTCTATAGTCTGGTCTATAGTCTAGTCTATAGTCTAGTCTAGTCTATAGTCTAGTCTATAGTCTAGTCTAGTCTATAGTCTAGTCTATAGTCTAGTCTGTAGTCTAGTCTATAGTCTAGTCTATAGTCTAGTTTACGGTCTAGTCTATAGTCTAGTCTATAGTCTAGTCTATAGTCTAGTCTATAGTCTAGTCTATAGTCTAGTCTATAGTCTAGTCTATAGTCTAGTCTGTAGTCTTGTCTATAGTCTTGTCTATAGTCTTGTCTATAGTCTGGTCTATAGTCTAGTCTATAGTCTAGTCTAGTCTATAGTCTAGTCTAGTCTATAGTCTAGTCTAGTCTAGTCTAGTCTAGTGTAGTCTATAGTCTAGTCTATAGTCTAGTCTGTAGTTTAGTCTAGTCTGTAGTCTAGTCTATAGTCTAATCCATAGTCTAGTCTATAGTCTGGTCTATAGTCTAGTCTATAGTCTAGTCTATAGTCTAGTCTATAGTCTGGTCTATAGTCTAGTCTATAGTCTAGTCTATAGTCTAGTCTATAGTCTAGTCTATAGTCTAGTCTATAGTCTAGTCTATAGTCTAGTCTATAGTCTAGTCTATAGTCTAATCTATAGTCTAGTCTACAGTCTAGTCTATAGTCTATTCTAGTCTATAGTCTAATTTATCGTCTAGTCTATAGTCTAGTCTATAGTCTAGTCTATAGTCTGGTCTATAGTCTAGTCTATAGTCTAGTCTATAGTCTAGTCTATAGTCTAGTCTATAGTCTAGTCTATAGTCTAGTCTATAGTCTAGTCTATAGTCTGGTCTATAGTCTAGTCTATAGTCTAGTCTATAGTCTAGTCTATAGTCTAGTCTATAGTCTAGTCTATAGTCTAGTCTATAGTCTAGTCTGTAGTCTAGTCTATAGTCTAGTCTATAGTCTAGTTTACAGTCTAGTCTATAGTCTAGTCTATAGTCTAGTCTGTAGTTTAGTCTAGTCTGTAGTCTAGTCTATAGTCTAGTCTATAGGATAATCTATAGTCTAGTCTATAGGATAATCTATAGTCTAGTCTATAGGCTAGTCTAGTCTATAGTGTAGTCTATAGTCTAGTCTATAGTCTAGTTTATAGTCTAGTCTATAGTCTAGTCTATAGTCTAGTCTATAGTCTAGTCTATAGTCTAGTTTACAGTCTAGTCTATAGTCTAGTCTATAGTCTAGTCTATAGTCTAGTCTAGTCTAGTCTAGTCTATAGTCTAGTCTATAGTCTAGTCTATAGTCTAGTCTAGTCTATAGTCTAGTCTATAGTCTAGTCTATAGTCTAGTCTATAGTCTAGTCTATAGTCTAGTCTATAGTCTAGTCTATAGTCTAGTCTATAGTCTAGTCTATAGTCTAGTCTGTAGTCTTGTCTATAGTCTTGTCTATAGTCTTGTCTATAGTCTGGTCTATAGTCTAGTCTATAGTCTAGTCTATAGTCTAGTCTATAGTCTAGTCTAGTCTAGTCTAGTCTATAGTCTAGTCTAGTCTATAGTCTAGTCTGTAGTTTAGTCTAGTCTGTAGTCTAGTCTATAGTCTAGTCTATAGTCTAGTCTATAGTCTAGTCTATAGTCTAGTCTATAGTCTAGTCTATAGTCTAGTCTATAGTCTTGTCTATAGTCTAGTTTATATTCTACTCTATGGTCTAGTATATAGTCTATTATATAGTTTAGTCTCTAGTCTAGTCTAATGTCTAGTCTATAGCCTAGTCTATAGTCTAGTCTGAAGGCTAGTTTATAGTCTAATCTGCAGACTGGTCTATAGGCCTTTATTAAGTTGGATTCGTAAGAGTTGCTTTCATGGTATTAAAGGAGATATCGCAGAAACTATTACATATCTATCGAGCGATAAACACAACCTTCTCGCCTTAAAAACTTCTCCCAGTAAACAGCATTTATGAAAATAAGCTTTTCCGTAAAAAGCTTCATAAACTACATTTGTGTTTTATATTGTTATTTCAGAAGAAGTAGAAGCAGTTGCAGAAATTGGAGGCGACAGACCAACGGAAATAAACACCTCTCAGAATCAATCTATAAAAGAATTTAATTGTGTTCTACTACCCAATACACAACAACAAATTGAAATGCTACCGGCAGAAGCCAGAGTTTCAAATGATCCCTTAAATAACAGTAACAATGCAAACACCTTAAATGTAACTTCCTCAACTAATAGTGAAAATTGTAAGAAACAAAAAGAAATTAATTTAAAACAAAAGAAATTTTTTAAAAAATTTTTAATTCTTACAGATGAAGTTGTATGCTTGGGTGAACTTATCGCTAATGATGTAAAAACTGAACCACTTGACAGTAAATTATTAACTAATTTACTATTCTATGAGGATGAGAACAGTAATATGCAATGCGAACCCTGTTTGCAAGAGATAGTTGATTTGGATGATTCGGCAGCAGAAGTTTGTGAAAATTTACCACCTTCTCAAATAGAATTTGGAGATGCCCTGCCAGAACCTCTGTTATCCACTGATTTGACAAATAATGAAAATAGTAATTCTCTTATGAATTTGGCACAACGTCTGCCAAGTTCGGCGGAAACTTATAATGAAAGCACGGGAACTCAACAGTTTGTGCAGGAACAGAATGCACCCGTTATACAAATGATAAATGTTAGCTTAAGAAGTAGCGGTGAGAATGGAAGTCAAGAGCAACAACAACAAGATATGGATTTAAAAGATAACACTGAAGAATTAGAAGTAATAAAAGTAAATACTCAAGAATTCGAATTATTACAAACATCTTTACAAAGTTTTGCGGTATATGCTGAAGCTCAACGTTTTCCTAGTACCTTTGAAGAAACTCCAACTTGTAGTGGTTCGTTAAGTGCAGAACCAACAACGTCAATTTTATTACAGCAGGAGCTAATAAAGACCTCAACTTTGGAAAATTCAGATCTTAATGCTCATTTGGTATCTAATGAAGTATCACAACCAACTGTATTGAATACTTTGCAAACTTCACAACAAGCCAATACTGCTCTACCCAAACGTAGGGGTTTTGAAAAAACTTATTCTGCAGTAAAAAGTTCCAAAAGTATAGCAACAGTTAGACCTATAAAAAATTCCAATTTTGTACCACAAATTCAACATAATACACGCCCTTTGCTAACCAAACCGGCCTATACAGCTAGCAGCAGTAGAAATAATAAAGCATTACCTTCTGAACAACTTTCAGAACAACCTCCCGGCACAAGTTTAACACCTATAGAGGAGGATAATTCAGTTACAAACGAACAATGTGTAGATACTCTGCCATCTGTGGGTACAATTATACAAATTTCTCAAGAATTCCAAAAAAATTGTTCAGTTTTCAATAACACTTCACTATTGAGACTTGTTGATCATAATTATCAAAAACAGAGTCAAACAAGTTTGCCATCATCATTACCCTCGACACAAACGCAAAACGAAGAACTAGCCAAAACTGTTGACAACGATGGAAATCAACAGCAGTTGCAGACCTGTTCTCTAACATTGACACAACCAGAAAATGAAGAAGCAGCAGGAAGTCAACAACAACAGCCTGTCCGCAGAACTACTAGGAGAAGTTCTATGTTAGGTTCACAGCCTACTAATCCACCAGAAAATACTGCCAGCTCTACCGACACCACTTCAAATCAAATAAATCCTCCTGTCTCTCCCACAAGAGCAACACGTAGTAGAAGTAGTTTATGCAAAGATTCCAAAGATAAGGTAAATAATCCCCTTCTAACTTCCCATACTAACAATCCAATAGCTACAATAGCACCTACCCCACATCAACAGCATCCCCATAAAATGGTGACCAAACTTTGTCTATATCGTCAAATTAATAAATTTCATTATTTCAAAGAACTTACTGCCCAACACATTTGCAAATATCTACTGCCCAGTCTGGAGTATGGTAAATCCTATACCGAGGCTACAATAGTTTGTGAAAATTTCAAAACTCGCATATCAAATCGTTCGATATCTGCTCTATTTCCCTTTTGGTCACAAAGTCTACAAAGAGATTTTCTTTTGGTTTTAAGTGATCTTAAAGAATTTCATTATGTCACGTTTGAAAGTGAACGCATGCAAAAACATGATGATTTAAGAGCTCGGATTTTATATTGGCTTTTAAATACGGCGCCCTCTTTTGCTCTATGCCAATTTGTTTGCGAAGCAAATAATACGGAATTTTCTTATTGTGAAACTATAAAGAATGCTAATAATCCGAGTTATAAGCGTAAACCTTTTAAGTGTCTGTCAAATGCTTTGAGTTCGAAAGTTTTGGATAAAATTAGAGAAAAGAAAAGGAATTCGAAGAAAGAAAATTAAAAGTCTAAAATCTAGACTATAGTTTAACCTAGTCTATAGTCTAGTCCATAGTCCTGTCTATAATCTAGTCTATAGTCTAGTCTATAGTGTAGTCTGGTCAATAGTCTAGCCTAGTCTATAGTCTAGCCTAGTTTATAGTCTAGCCTAGTCTATAGTCTAGCCTAGTATATAGTCTAGCCTAGTCTATAGTCTATAGTCTAGCCTAGTCTATAGTCTATAGTCTAGCCTAGTCTATAGTCTATAGTCTAGCCTAGTCTATAGTCTAGTCTATAGTCTAGTCTATAGTCTAGTCTATAGTCTATTCTATAGGCTAGTCTATAGTCTAGTCTATAGTCTAGTCTATAGTCTAGTCTATAGTCTAGTCTATAGTCTAGTCTATAGTCTAGTCTATAGTCTAGTCTATAGTCTAGTCAATAGGCTAGTATATAGTATAGTCTATAGTCTAGTCTATAGTCTAGTCTATTGTCTAGTCTATAGTCTAGTCTATAGTCTAGTCTATGGTCTAGTCTATAGTCTAGTCTATAGTCTAGTCTATAGTCTAGTCTATAGTCTAGTCTATATTCTAGTCTATAGTCTAGTGTATAGTCTAGTTTAGTCTATAGTCTAGTTTATAGTCTAGTCTATAGTCTAGTCTATAGTCTAGTCTATAGTCTAGTCTATAGTCTAGTCTATAGTCTAGTCTATAGTCTAGTCTATAGTCTAGTCTATAGTCTAGTCTATAGTCTAGTCTATAGTCTAGTCTATAGTCTAGTCTATAGTCTAGTCTATAGTCTAGTCTATAGTCTAGTCTATAGTCTAGTCTATAGTCTAGTCTATAGTCTAGTCTATAGTCTAGTCTATAGTCTAGTCTATAGTCTAGTCTATAGTCTAGTCTATAGTCTAGTCTATAGTCTAGTCTATAGTCTAGTCTATAGTCTAGTCTATAGTCTAGTCTATAGTCTAGTCTATAGTCTAGTCTATAGTCTAGTCTATAGTCTAGTCTATAGTCCAGTCTAGTCTATAGTCTAGTCTATAGTCTAGTCTATAGTCTAGTCTATAGTCTAGTCTATAGTCTAGTCTATAGTCTAGTCTATAGTCTAGTCTATAGTCTAGTCTATAGTCTAGTCTATAGTCTAGTCTATAGTCTAGTCTATAGTCTATAGTCTAGTCTAGTCTATAGTCTAGTCTATAGTCTAGTCTATAGTCTAGTCTATAGTCTAGTCTATAGTCTAGTCTATAGTCTAGTCTATAGTCTAGTCTATAGTCTAGTCTATAGTCTAGTCTATAGTCTAGTCTATAGTCTAGTCTATAGTCTAGTCTATAGTCTAGTCTACAGTCTAGTCTATAGTCTAGTCTATTCAAAAAGTTAAAGGTATGATTGATGATACTTAAATCTCACACTGGTCGCCATTTTAATGTTTGTTTTAATATTAGTTTTATTTTATTTATTTATAAACAAATTATGTATGAATGTATGTATATCAAACCCCATAATAACGGTAACAGTTTTAGCTATTATTTTAATTAATTGTTATTTATAAATTTATTTATAAAATTTAAAAAAAAAAAAGTTACAATAAAAACAATTAAACTAATGCAAATAAATTTTGTTGTTTTTTTATATCTTTTCAGAATATTTGTGTACGTATTAGAAAACTTTAAATTATACTTTTAAAGGTTTTATTGGAATTATATTGTTATTGTTTACCAATTCAATTAACAACATTTATTGAATTTAAAAAAAAAAGATGTGGTTTACTTGCTGCTTTAATTTCCTAACTCGTTTAATTGCTTTATTTTCGCAATAAAATGATGTTTAGAAAAAATGGTAATAATTACATATTATGCGCTATAAAAAAATGTTTAAGTGTTAATTTCTAAAGTATTTTTAGATTATGAATAATTTCTTTTCAACATTTTAAATTTAATCAGTTCGTAATCATTATGATTTATTGTAAAATACTTATTAAAACGTTTATATAAATAAATTTTGTTTGCTTGATTAATTAAAACTACTGTGTTGTAATTGTATATTTAAAATTAAAAGGTTTGTTTTAAATTATATTTGCCCGCTTTTTTTTTTGGAAAATCTCGCCAAAGAAAGTCAATATATAGAAGAATATATCAACATAAAACTAAATTTCCAAATTAAATCCACGTTTGTTCAAATTTGTTCCCTATTTTCGTTAAATTATTGAAATTTATTATTAATTTAAATTAAGATTTAATCGAACCGCCGCTAATATTTATAATTCCAACGCCGTTAATGTGAAATTGCTTCAACTCCGCTCTCTAATGTAGTGTAAACAAATCAGCTGTCAGCTGATAAGCCTGTCATAAGTCTTTTGTTTGTTTTTTTACTGCATCAACAACATTTGCAATTTTCTTCGTCTACTTTTCGCAACAACAATCAGGAGAAAAACAAAATTAATTAAATTTAAACTAAACATAATTTTTCTACAATTTTAATCAACAATGGAAAGTGAAAGTAATATTGTACAATTTGCCCCACTGCAATCGTTTGTTAGTC
Organism: Lucilia sericata; assembly: GCF_015586225.1. Taxonomy (NCBI): domain Eukaryota; kingdom Metazoa; phylum Arthropoda; class Insecta; order Diptera; family Calliphoridae; genus Lucilia; species Lucilia sericata. Next base: position 215,126 of record NW_023994560.1, read on the forward strand.
CTACATTTTGGCATAAATTGGCCGAAATTAAACTGGATTTGGATCGTTTGAGTGATAAGCCCAAACCTATTTATGGTTACTATACCAACCGTCATGCTAAATCGTGTCTAATGGAAGTAGATTATACCGCTTTTAATAGGTGAGTGAACTGTCTTTTAATGCAGTTAGTTGTAGCGGGTTATATTATCAGTTCTAATTTCTGATTAAAGCAATGGTAGTGTTACTATAGAAATAGTGGTGGTTGGTTGGGTGTGGGAGGGTGCGTCATTTTATGCAAAACAAAGAAAGTTATTTTGATTTGTCTGGATTGGTATGACCTTCAAAAGTACGTTGTTTTTTAAATTTGTAGGGAGGAGAATAAATTTATATTATTCTATGGGGATTTTAAATAATTTAAAATTTAAATCAAAATCAAAAGAACTGAAATCAAAATAAATTGGTCAATTAAGTGATGTTTTGGATTCTTAAGACTGCAAATGGTCTTCATTGACTTAGAAACCATTTAGTCGTAAATTAATTTCGACTAATATTCTATAAATAGAGTAATGTCTGGAATATTTTTTTAATTTTTCGAAAATTGTTCTATTAATAATTAATTTATTAAAATTATTTCTTAAATACGGAATTAATTTAAAATTTTCTATAAATGGAAATTTATTTTAGGGTCTGAATTTTCTTTAAATAGAATAGTAAAAAAACAAAATGCTCCAATATTTACTTATCGCAAATTTTATAAGAAAAATTTGTAGAATTCAAAAAATGTTATAAATGTGTAATTAATCGTAAATTTTCAATATAAAATCTTTCGAATATAACGCAAATTTTTAATCGAATCGAATTTTAGGAAATTGAAAATTTTCTAAAAATCAAACATTTATCAAAAAAATTTTATAAACTATAACAAGGAATTGACTAGAACTAGAAACTAGATCTAAACTAGAACATGCACTACAAATGAACTAGAACTTGAACTAGAACTGAACTAGAACAGAACTAGAACAGAACTAGAAAAGAACTAGAACAGAACTAGAACAGAACTAGAACAGAACTAGAACAGAACTAGAACAGAACTAGAACAGAACTAGAACAGAACTAGAACAGAACTAGAACAGAACTAGAACAGAACTAGAACAGAACTAGAACAGAACTAGAACAGAATTAGAACAGAACTAGAACTGAACTAGAACTAAACTAGAACAGAACTAGAACAGAACAGAACAGAACTAGAACAGAACAGAACTAGAACAGAACAGAACTAGAACAGAACTAGAACAGAACTAGAACAGAACTAGAACAGAACTAGAACTAAACTAGAACTAAACTAGAACTGAACTAGAACTGAACTAGAACTGAACTAGAACTGAACTAGAACTGAACTAGAACTGAACTAGAACTGAACTAGAGCTGAACTAGAACTGAACTAGAACTGAACTAGAACTGAACTTTAACTGAACTAGAACTGAATTACAACTAAACTAAACTAAACTAGAATTAAACTGGAACTGAACTAGATCTGAACAAGAACTGAACTAAAACAAAACTAGAACTGAACCAGAATTAAACTAGAACTGACATGTAACTAAACTATACATATAATATATGCATTTTCAGTGAGTTCACCCCACCGAAATATTGTTTCAAATCTCATGGCACTATCTACAACAAAAACACCATAGAAGAGTTTAAGAATTGCGATAAAAATGCCCTATTAAAAGAAGAAGGTATAAAACTTTTGAAACATTTTCAAAATGAAGCCACTGTAGAAGATCCAAGTTTATTGGCAAGATTTTTTATACTTTCATTTGCGGTAAGTTGTAGGTTTTAAAATATTTACACCTTATTTTATGAATATTTCTTCTAATTAAAGGATCTTAAAAACCATAGCTATTACTATTGGTTTGCATTTCCCTGTCCTTTGACTACCACTTTGACATTGGAAAAACCAGCATCAAAATTGGTAGATTCACGCGAGAAATTTGATAATATACAAGAGGCCATAAAATTATGTCCCAATGGTATATTGCAAAATTTGTTTGTATTGCAAGCCTCGGCTACAAATAAGAAATTTTATACTCTAAAAGAATTCATTGATAACTACATAACTTTAGAGAAATTATCTTTGGAAGAAACTTATTTTTGTTTCCCAGATAACAGTGAGTTTGTGCAACCATCTTGGCTGATGAGAGTATATGCAGCATTTATATATTACAAGTGGTAAGTTTTCTAATTTTATAAATATGATAAAATCTAATTACATTCTTATTTCTTTTTAAGTTCTTTCTTAGTGGGTAATACCATTAAATTCTTGGGTTTGCGTTATGGCAATCACATGAATATTGGTTTCAGTTTAATATGGCATATTAAACAATCTGAAATATTGGACCTTAAAGAAATGGACCAAATAAAGTTTGTAGGCTGGGAATTGAACAAAAATCAAAAGCCCCAACCTCGTATGGTTTCAATGCGAGATAGCATGGATCCCCAAGTGTAAGTTTCTTTTTGGAATATGTTAAATAATTTGTATTAATCTTTTTTTAATTTATTTGAAATAGTTTAACCGATAATTCCATTGATTTAAATTTGAAATTAATGAAATGGCGTTTATTACCCGATTTAAATATGGATGTTATTAAAAATACCAAATGTTTATTATTTGGTGCTGGTACTTTGGGTTGTGCTGTGGCCAGAATGTTATTGGTAAGTTTGTTAGGGATTTAGGGAGAATTTTATTTTGTTATTAACGTTTCTTGTGTCTATAGGGTTGGGGTTTTAAGTATATATCTTTTGTGGATAATGGCAAGGTTAGTTTGGCCAATCCTGTGCGTCAATATCTTTACACATTTGAGGATGCTGTTAAGGGCAATGTTTTGAAAGCTGATGCTGCTGCTGATTGTTTAAGGAAAATAAATCCATCCACTGTAAGTTTTAGTAATAATGATATATAGAAAGTTCTATTAATTCTCATAAAATTTGGTTTAGCTTAATTACTTTTGGATTGAGATCAGTTCTAGTTCAGTCCTAATTCAGTTCTAGTTCAGTTTTAGTTCAAATCTTGTTCAGCTCTAGTTCAGTTCTAGTTCAGTTCTATTTCAATTCTAGTTCAGTTCTAGTTCAGATATCGTTCCGTTCTAGATCAGTTCTAGTTTAGTTCTAGTTCAGTTCTAGTTCAGTTCTAGTTCAGTTCTAGTTCAGTTCTAGTTCAGTTCTAGTTCAGTTCTAGTTCAGTTCTAGTTCAGTTCTAGTTCAGTTCTAGTTCAGTTCTAGTTCAGTTCTAGTTCAGTTCTAGTTCAGTTCTAGTTCAGTTCTAGTTCAGTTCTAGTTCAGTTCTAGTTCAGTTCTAGTTCAGTTCTAGTTCAGTTCTAGTTCAGTTCTAGTTCAGTTCTAGTTCAGTTCTAGTTCAGTTCTAGTTCAGTTTAGTTCAGTTCTAGTTCAGTTCAGTTCTAGTCAGTCTAGTTTCAGTCTAGTCAGTCCTAGTTCGGTTCTAGTTCAGTTCTAGTTCAGTTCTAGTTCAGTTCTAGTTCAGTTCTAGTTCAGTTCTAGTTCAGTTCTAGATCAGTTCTAGTTCAGTTCTAGTTCAGTTCCAGTTCAGTTCTAGTTCAGTTCTAGTTCAGTTCTAGTTCAGTTCTAGTTCAGTTCTAGTTCAGTTCTAGTTCAGTTCTAGTTCAGTTCTAGTTCAGTTCTAGTTCAGTTCTAGCTCAGTTCTAGTTCAGTTCTAGTTCAGTTCTAGTTCAGTTCTAGTTCAGTTCTAGTTCAGTTCTAGTTCAGTTCTAGTTCAGTTCTAGTTCAGTTCTAGTTCAGTTCTAGTACAGTTCTAGTTCAGTTCTAGTTCAAGTTCAGTTCTAGTACAGTTCTAGTTCAGTTCTAGTTCAGTTCTGGTTCATTTCTAAATCAAACATAATATTACAGGTTTCAGCTGGTCACGTTATGCATATACCAATGCCTGGTCACACAGTTGGTGACTCTCTGAAGCAGCAAACAGAGAAAGATCTTAATAAACTGCAAGAGCTGGTAAAAGAACATGATGTTATATTTTTATTAACAGACTCTCGAGAAAGTCGTTGGTTGCCCACTCTATTGGGAACTGCACATGAAAAGGTAAATTTTTCATAAACATCAATTCAACAGCCTAATCATAATTCATTAAAAAACTAAATTTATGATTAAAATTTATTTCCCTATACCCTCCCTTACAGATTGTCATCAATTCTGCTTTAGGTTTTGACAGTTACTTAATACAACGTCATGGATCCGCTAGAAAGCCGGGCAATGATGCAAGCATTGCTCAAATGGAAATCGATCATTTAAAATGCATTCCAGGTCATCAATTGGGTTGCTATTTCTGTAATGATGTTACGGCACCAGGAAATGTAAGTTTTTTTTATTTTCATTTATTATTTTCTTTCTTTATAAAGAAAATCTACTTAACTACAAAAACATTTATTAAAATAAGAATTACTTAAAAAGAAGAAAGAAAAATTTAGGCACATTCATAGTCAAATCTAGAATACTTTTCGAAACTTGTGCATAAGGCATCACCCATTTGTATGTGATCCACACCGGTGACATGCATATGCAGACCATTAATGCAGGTCACCTTAAAACCAACAAGATTTTGTAACATATTTGGCTGGCGATAGGCATAACTGCAGAAATTGTAACCATCCACGGCAGTTAAGAATTCCTTTTCCGTAAAGGCAATGGCAAGTTTAAATTGTTGATTGAAGACAAATGGAAAACCGCCATGGCGCTCCTCCGGACCAAATCTATGAAAAATTAGCAGAAATATATTAACGTATAAACCTTTTATTTAATGGAAACAAAAAACTTACTTGAAATTTTTATCATGACTATTACGCACCACTGCCTTCTCATCAAACCTTACACTAAAATGGAAATCTTCACGTTTACTATCCGATTCCATAAACTTAATAATAAATTGTCCCTTTTTATTATCAAAGCAACGTGCTGTTATTACAATAACATGTCCAGGACTATATAATATGGGAGCATCATTACTAAAGGCTTTAAAATAATCCGATGTGTGGATAGCAGGCCAAGGATTTGGAAATACTGTACGATGATCTATTTGTTTTATAACTTGTATTTGATCGCGTAATTCTAGTGATCTTAAAGATTCCAGTGGCAAACGATATTTAAATGTACAAAACGGGCGACTATTAATAGAAATGTGGAATTTTTCTTCACATGCCAAAATATAGATCATGAAAAAGTCTCCTGATGTTATGGGATTTGGCAAGGAGTAATTGTCAATATTTTTTATTTCCTCTTCACCCCACACCCCGTTGATGCGTGCATTTCGCACTATACAATCGTCTCGAAAATACACTGTAAATCGTAAACCAATGTCAGCATTAGGATTAATGACAGATTTGGCGGTGGCTAAAGTTAAATTGAATCTGAAATTAAGAGTAAAGGATTTTTTTTTAAATTTTTTAAGATTTTTTTAAAAATTATAGAGTTTAAGTTCGGAAATATTTAAAAATGCGTTCATTAATTCACATTAAAAATACTTTAAAATTCACAGAAATTTTAAAATTTATCTGAATTAAACTTTTAAAACTAAACTAGAACTGAATTAAAATTTTAGAACTGAACTAGAATTGAACTAGAACTGAACTAGAACTGAACTAGAACTGAACTAGAACTGAACTAGAACTGAACTAGAACTGAACTGAACTAGAACTGAACTAGAACTGAACTAGAACTGAACTAGAACTGAACTAGAACTGAACTAGAACTGAACTAGAACTGAACTAGAACTGAACTAGAACTGAACTAGAACTGAACTAGAACTGAACTAGAACTGAACTAGAACTGAACTAGAACTGAACTAGAACTGAACTAGAACTGAACTAGAACTGAACTAGAACTGAACTAGAACTGAACTAACTGAACTAGAACTGAACTAGAACTGAACTAGAACTGAACTAGAACTGAACTAGAACTGAACTAGAACTGAACATAACGAACTAGAACCTAGAACTGAACTAGAACTGAACATAACTGACTACGACTGAACTAGAACTGAACTAGAACTGAACTAGAACTGAACTAGAACTTGAACTAGAAACTGAACTAGAACTTGAACTAGAACTGACTAGAACTTGAACTAGAACTGAACTAGACTGAACTAGAACTGAACTAGAACTGAACGAGAACTGAACTAGAACTGAACTAGAACTGAACTAGAACTAGAAACTAGAACTGAACGAAACTGAACTAGAACTGAACTAGAACTGAACTATAACTGAAACTAGTAACTTGAACTAGAACTGAACTAGAACTGAACTAGAAACTGAACTAGAACTGAACGAACTAGAACTGGAACTAGAAACTGAAACTAGAAACGGAACTAGAACTGAACTAGAACTGAACTAGAACTGAACTAGAAGACTGAACTAGAACTGAACTAGAACTGAACTAGAACTGAACTAGAAACGGAAGCTAGAACTGAACAGAACTGAACTAGAACTGAACTAGAACTGAACTAGAACTGAACTAGAACTGAACTAGAACTGAACTAGAACTGAACTAGAACTGAACTAGAACTGAACTAGAACTGAACTAGAACTGAACTAGAACTGAACTAGAACTGAACTAGAACTGAAAAGAAGAACTGAACTAGAACTAGAACTGAACTAGAACTGAACTAGACTGAACTAGAACTAGAACTGAACTAGAACTGAACTAGAACTGAACTAGAACTTAACTAGAACTGAACTAGAACTCAACTAGAAATGAACTAAAACTGAACTAGAACTCAACTAGAAATGAACTAAAACTGAACTAGAACTGAACTAGAACTGAACTAGAATTGAACTAGAACTGAACTAGAACTGAACTAGAACTAGAACTGAACTAGAACTAGAACTGAACTAGAACTGAACTAGAACTGAACTAGAACTGAACTAGAACTGAACTAGAACTGAACTAGAACTGAACTAGAACTGAACTAGAACTGAACTAGAACTGAACTAGAACTGAACTAGAACTGAACTAGAACTGAACTAGAACTGAACTAAACTCAACTAGAACATGAACTAATACTGAACTAGAACTGAACTAGAACTGAACTAGAACTGAACTAGTACTGAACTAGAACTGAACTAGAACTAGAACTGAACTAGAACTGAACTAGAACTGAACTAGAACTGAACTAGAACTGAACTAGAACTGAACTAGAACTGAACTAGAACTGAACTAGAACTGAACTAGAACTGAACTAGAACTGAACTAGAACTGAACTAGAACTGAACTAGAACTGAACTAGAACTGAACTAGAACTGAACTAGAACTGAACTAGAACTGAACTAGAACTGAACTAGAACTGAACTAGAACTGAACTAGAACTGAACTAGAACTGAACTAGAACTGAACTAGAACTGAACTAGAACTGAACTAGAACTGAACTAGAACTGAACTAGAACTGAACTAGAACTGAACTAGAACTGAACTAGAACTGAACTAGAACTAACTAGAACTGAACTAGAACTTAACTAGAACTGAACTAGAACTGAACTAGAACTTAACTAGAACTGAACTAGAACTAGAACTAGAACTGAACTAAACTAGAACTAAACTTCAAAACCATTTTTTCATTAATTAATATTCTCCTGAGGAAACTGTCGTTGGATGCTATATAATTAAAAAATATAATATAAAACCGATATTTGTTTGTTTTCCATTAAATTAACTAATATATTACATTTCGAAATTAGCTCTTATTCAATTTTATTGCCGTACTCCATTTTTATGTATGTATTTTGTACGCTTTTCAAATTAGTGCAATTTTACACTAATCAACTAAAAGGGGAACTTACCAGCAATGAGAACATTTTAAAATTACTCACTACAAATACCTATTGATAACAAATTCTTATCAATTATTTTCTATGTCTTTTATATTTGTTCGAACTTACCGAGAAGCTCCATCGATAGTTTTTGCAACAATTTCCAAGGCATGTCCAAATTCTAAATGATGGGCCAAATTACCAGCAAATTCTGTCAACATTATTAATTTCTGTTTTCTTAATATTCACTATTATTTATTATAATAAATTCAGACAAAGTTATTTTTTTTACTTATATTGTTGTTGTCTTAACAATTGATGTATTAATTCATTCAATATTAAATTTACACTTTCCACACAAATTGATTTTCAAAATATAGTATAATTGAACTTGCTACTGATCAACCGGCACAATACTTTAACCTCCCGCTCGCGCTCACTTTTTTATACGAATCGATATTAAACACCAATGTCTGGAATACAACTAAATTCAGAATTTTAAAGTAAAGAAATATTTTTGTTTTTAGTTTTTCTTTCTTCAAATGTTGTTGTTTGTATGTTGTCTTACTAATTCCGTAAACCTCTAGGTCCGTCCGTCCGTCTATCAATATTAAATATTTGTTGTACTATTATTATTATTATTTTTGTTGTTGGCGTGCCTTATCAGTTAGCTCTACTAGAATAAACAGTTGAAATTTTATCTAATCGTTTCATGTCACAAAAAAGGGAAAAAACAAAAAAAAGTTGTATATTAAACTTTATATGAGTGTTTACACATCAATAGAGAGAAATAAAAAGAGAGTTAACTAAACAAATAATTAACTATTTAAATTTTGTTATAATTATTGTTATAAAATTTTTAATAATTAATAAAATTTTAGAAGTTTAGGTTCTCAATTGTTTGGAGAAACTTTTTATTTTTTGTATAATTAAACTGTACAAGATTTCACGAAATGTAAAGATGTTTTTGTTGAATGCAGTTTCATTTGCATTCATTTTAATACTAAGTCAGGAAATTTAGTTTTTTTAACACGCTGTTTAATATACAATTTTTCATTCGATACACTATTCTTAAGAGTTTTTAAACTCTCTTATGCTCTCTTTCATCACTTGCTTCAATGATCTGATCAACTTATTCAGAGTTGTCCTAACGAAAAGTTTTGTGTGGGATAGATAGATAGATAGATAGATAGATAGATAGATAGATAGATAGATAGATAGATAGATAGATAGATAGATAGATAGATAGATAGATAGATAGATAGATAGATAGATAGATAGATAGATAGATAGATAGATAGATAGATAGATAGATAGATAGATAGATAGATAGATAGATAGATAGATAGATAGATAGATAGATAGATAGATAGATAGATAGATAGATAGATAGATAGATAGATAGATAGATAGATAGATAGATAGATAGATAGATAGATAGATAGATAGATAGATAGATAGATAGATAGATAGATAGATAGATAGATAGATAGATAGATAGATATTTAGATAGATAGATAGATAGATAGATAGATAGATAGATAGATAGATAGATAGATAGATAGATAGATAGATAGATAGATAGATAGATAGATAGATAGATAGATAGATAGATAGATAGATAGATAGATAGATAGATAGATAGATAGATAGATAGATAGATAGATAGAACTTAACTAAAACTGAACTAGAACGGACCTAGAACCGAACTAGAAACTAAAACGAAACTAGAACAGAACTAGACAGAACAAGAACTGAACTAGAACTGAACTAGATCTGAACTAGAACTGAACTAGAACCTGAACTAGAACTGAACTAGAACTGAACTAGAACTGAACTAGAACTGAACTAGAACTGAACTAGACGAACTAGAACGAACTAGAACTGAACTAGAACTGAACTAGAACTGAACTAGAACTGAACTAGAACTGAACTAGAACTGAACTAGAACTGAACTAGAACTGACTAGAACTGAACTAGAACTGACCTAGAACTGAACTAGAACTGAACTAGAACTGAACTAGAACTGAACTAGAAACTGAACTAGAACTGAACTAGAATGAACTAGAACTGAACTAGAACTGAACTAGAACTGAACTAGAACTGAACTAGAACTGAATCTAGAACTGAACTAGAACTGAACTAGAACTGAACTAGAACTGAACTAGAACTGAACTAGAACTGAACTGAACTGACTAGAACTGAACTAGAAACTGAACTAGAAACTGAACTAGAACTGAACTAGAACTGAACTAGAACTGAACTAGAACTGAACTAGAACTGAACTAGAACTGAACTAGAACTGAACTAGAACTGAACTAGAACTGAACTAGAACTGAACTAGAACTGAACTAGAACTGAACTAGAACTGAACTAGAACTGAACTAGAACTGAACTAGAACTGAACTAGAACTGAACTAGAACTGAACTAGAACTGAACTAGAACTGAACTAGAACTGAACTAGAACTGAACTAGAACTGAACTAGAACTGAACTAGAACTGAACTAGAACTGAACTAGAACTGAACTAGAACTGAACTAGATCTGAACTAGAACTTGAACTAGAACTGAACTAGAACTGAACTAGAACTGAACTAGAACTGAACTAGAACTGAACTAGAACTGAACTAGAACTGAACTAGAACTGAACTAGAACTGAACTAGAACTGAACTAGAACTTAACTAGAACTGAACTAGACTACTAGAACTGAACTAGATCTGAACTAGAACTGAACTAGAACTGAACTAGAACAGAACTATAACAGAACCAGAACAAAACTAGAACAGATCTAGAACAGAACTAAAACAGATCTAGAACAGAACTAGAACAGAAATAGAACAGAAATAGAACAGAACTAGAACAGAACTAGAATAGAACTAGAATAGAACTAGAACAGAACTAGAACAGAACCAGAACAGAACTAGAACAGAACCAGAACAGAACTAGAACAGAACTAGAACAGAACTAGAACAGAACTAGAACAGAACTAGAACAGAACTAGAACAGAACTAGAACAGAACTAGAATAGAACTAGAATAGAACTAGAACAGAACTAGAACTGAATTGTCGTTTCATTCTGATCGCAAGTGTAAATTTTTAGTAAAAGATTAATTAATACTTAAAATACAATAACAAAAACGAATACCAATTCCACTTTATAATTGCTTTCATTCTGAAAAAGTTGTGGTGTTAATTTTTTAGCAAATACTAAAATAATAACATTTTTGATAGCTGTGAAGTTCCGCCTGGAACGCTTACGGCTCTAGACTAGAATGTGTAAAAAGTCTATTTAAACTTTAATTTAAGGCGCCACTTATTGCACAACTCAGTTTTTTTTCCATATGTCTGACATTTGTTTACATTAACTTTTGGACTCTTTTCCGACACAAAACAGACATTAAAAAAAGTTTCACTCATTATACTTAATAAAAGCTTTAGCCATAGAGTAATACATAGAGTAGAAATTGCGATGTAAATGTTAAAAATCTATGTAAATAATAATGAAATTGAAACTTTTCTAAACTTATTTTAAAATTTCTCAACATTCTCAACAGTCACTTAAAGATCGTACTCTGGATCAACAATGTACCGTTACGCGACCTGGTGTTTCAAATATAGCCGCCAGTTATGCTGTGGAACTGCTAGTATCTCTACTACATCATCCCCTTAAAGAAATGGCACCAGCTTATTATGCTGCTAGTGGTAGTTTGAAATCTAACTCAGCAGTTTCAGATAAAACTCCCGAAGGTATAATGGGTATTTTACCACATTCCATTAGGGGTATGCTGAGTAACTTTGAGAATATACTACCAGCATCTGAGAAATTTTTACAATGTATAGCGTGCTCAGAGGTATGTTTTAGCTTGATTTTGGGGTACATCTAAATTTTTAAATTGATTTTTTTTATCTACAGAAAGTAGTGAATGCCTACCGCAGCCAAGGCAATGAGTTTCTGTTTAAAGTATTTGAATCTGCTAAATATTTGGAAGATTTAACTGGTATTTCTGAATATAAGGATTTAAATAATGAGGTTAGTTTTTGATATTATCTTTTAAATTTTTTTATTTGATTTGATTTCTATTTTTTTATAGATTATCGATTTCAACGATTCTGATTTAGAATTATCGGATGACTAAAGTCTAGTAATTGTGTAATTGGACTGGACATAAAACCTATAAATTAAAACAGCATTTATGTATTAAACAAAACATTCATAATAACTCATACATATTTAAATGAATGACTCTCTATATTAGCTTTTTATGTTAAAAATGTGGCTTTTAATATTTTGATTAAAAACCTAATAAACAGCTTGTTTTGTTCAATATGTGTCATATGAAAAGAAAAACGACTTTTCCAATATATATTTTACTCAAATAAATAAAAAATATGCAGAATTTTGTCTATTAATGAAATTACAAAAAAATATATTTAAAAAAATCTTTTACATCTCCCCGACGGGGAATTGAACCCCGGTCTCCCGCGTGACAGGCGGGGATACTGACCACTATACTATCGAGGATGTTGGAATACAACAGCTTAATTTTAAATAAAAACATTTGTTGCTTACTTTTATGTACTTTTATAGTATTGTATAAAGAAAAGCTTTTTTTCATAAAAGCAATGCTTTTCAAACTGTATACAGTGAGCAAAATTTATAAAAGTGTAATTCACCTTTTACTATTGAGTTTACGTAGGCTGACTTCCAAAACGTCATTTGCTTTGTATACGAACAAAGTATAGTCTCAACTAACATTAATATTTTTGTAAAAGTTCCGCGGTTTGTAAAAAAAAACTTATTTGTTTAAAAAAACGTACTTCTATACTTGCTGCCTCCTCCAAATAATCAAAGAATATTCCTTCTGTTGACCACTTTTTGTTTGGTTTTTCACTTTTTAATTTATTTGGAATAATTTTCTATTGTTTTAGTTTCATTTATTTTGTTGTTTACAAATGACAGCTGTTTTAATGAGAGAATTGCAAATGCAATAACGCACCAAAAAAACTATACCTTTTGAGTATTGGATGAATGCAATGGTGTGACAAATGCAACAGTGTGTGTTTTGTTGTTGGATTGCAATAAAAAGCTATGAAATTTTGCATTTGCTCTTTTGCAAGACCATTTGCACTAAACACTGAACTCCGCTAGTGTTTCATAACGCCGCAGTACAAAACATTAACAATGCATACTGTTTCAAAACGTCATCGACAAGTATTATAAACGCAGTAAAATGGCAATCAGCGCATCAGTTTTAAAGTTGATGCTTGTTGAAATTATTTGCTAAAACAACACAAACAGCTGACTTACTCAAAACAATACTTTGCATCTTCTATATTTTAGAACGTGAAAATAAACAAAGCATTGTTGCAATGTTTTGAAACTTTACATGTGTACTAGTGTTTAAACTTTGTATTGGTACGTTTTGGAAGTATATAGAATTATAATTTATTAATTATATTATAATATGTAATTCCAATTAATGCACATAACCTGCAATTATCACCAGCGTAGTCGTCAACAACACTTTTTACCACCCTGGCATCGTGGTCGACTGCAATCACGCACAGATTGCAAAGTCGAAACAAAGTCCTCAAAGCGCTAGCCGCCAACACTTGGGTTATGGATAAAGAAACCTTGTTAGCAACATATAAAATGATTAGTCGGTCAGTGGTTAATTATACTGCTGCAGTGTGATCACCTTCGCTCACTTATACCCAGTGGAGAAACATTCAAAGCTGCCAAAATGCCGCCCTAAGGACTGTAACGGTCTGCCAACAAATTAGCTCGGAACATCACCTGCATGAGGAAACGAAGATCCTCCCAGTCAAGGAAAACAATGTCATGTTGACCAAACAGTTCCTCCTGGGATGTCATCGAAGGAGTCATCCCAACTTTAACATCACACAGTTGGATTCTCCCGCGAGGCATGTATATATGAGGAAAACATATGCAGATATGTGCCGGATGCAATATATCAGTCCTCGTATACGACAGCTTTGAACGACATTCATAGAGACACCATAAATTCCGCGGTCGCAGAATATCGCATGAATGTCATACTTGGACGTTGTCCACCGCCCATAGCAGACAAGGAAGAAAACATGCCGCGGAAAACAATAGTAATTCTAGCACAACTAAGATCGGTATGGAGCAATAGGCTCAAGGCCTACTGGTCATGTATAAACGGACGGTCTCCAACGGATGTCCTGCATGTGGTGAGGATCCTCATGACACCCGCCACATATTCAACTGCTCAGCCAACCCTACTTCACACCAATAGATTTATGGACGCATCCAGTTGAAGTAGCTCAATTTTTTGACCTGGACATTGATGTAGATTGAAATCGATCCATTTTTTTACTAAGCCGCCATTCAAATGGATCCTCGAAAAAAGTTTTTATACCCTAAAGCATACCATAAACTATACCAATCGGCTTAGAATCGTTTTCTGAGCTGATTAAGCCATCATGGCTGGCTGTCTATGTAATTGGATGAAATTAAACACATACGCTTTTTTTTGGCTCAAGGACAAAGCCTATTGATAACGGTTAAAATCGGTCCATTATTTCACCTAACCCGATACAACAGTACCCAACGAAAATATTTATTCATAATTATGTTAAATATACTTATATCTCAATAAAAAGCAACACAAATAAGTTTTATAAAAGCCTTGATGACCTAGCCAAAATCCATAAAGATCGGGCCTCATTGACTCATCAAACTCCCATACTCCCCATACAAAGTCCCTTTCAGAAAATGCACTAAAAGTACTAATACCGCGATGAAATTCAGCACAAATAAATATTATATACATATAAATAAAATCACAAAATTTTTTCGGAATCGTTCCATATTTGCCTCTTGCCCCATATAAAGCCTCTTTCAGAAAATTACTTTTTCCATAGTCAGTCCATAAATTGCTTAAAGGTATCGGAAGCAAGGTAATATTGAAGATAAATGCTTTATTATGAAAAATATATCACATTTAATATTCAAAACTGGTATAGGGTATCATATGGTCGGCCACGGCCGACACTATACTTTCTTACTTGTTTGGATTAAATATATTCATGTTAAATACATGGCATAATTAGAGAGGTGACTGCATCACTACAACAATACAAAAACAATATATATTTTGTTTTTGTATTATAATTAGATTACTGTCAAAAAATGACTTATGAAATGTAAACAAATAACATTCATAACATGTAAACAATAACAACTTTTGACAGAAAGCATACTCTACACAAAAATAAAAAAAATTGTCCCCTACAAGTTTTGTTATAATCCCAAATACTGTTGATTTTCTTTCCGCTCCAGAAAATGACTTGAACTTGAATAATTCACTTACATATAAACATTAGTATCACTATGATATTCAGCTTAAATAACTTTTTATATCAGAACAAAAATCAATGCAGTAAATTTTATAAGGATCGGCTATAGCACTATGTAATGATCAATTTCAAATCTAATTCTATATACTATGGATGCACAATTCATCACGAGGGTCTTCTAAAAACTGATTTCTACAAACATACAAACGGACAGGACTTTTGAAAGTCCAACAACTAGTTTCAAGTTGTTATCGAACTCAGACCAGGAAACAAAATTTGATTTAGACCCTGATACTCATCATTATTGTTACAATTTTGAAACAATAGCTCCTTAATGAACCCAGAAATGGGGGGTTTAAATTTGTCGCCTTTGGCAATACAACCAGATTATTTATATAAAGAAAAATAAGGCCTATCAGTTTATCTTTGGACCCTAAACACCCATAGCATTGTATCTCGAAATTGAATAAAGAATTATAAACCTACTGAGGCAAGAAGTATGATAACAACACAAAAATAGTACATAAAAGTTCTATTGAACTTTGACACCAAAACATTAATTATAGAAAAACGTTTCACCGAAAATATTCTCTAAAAATAAAGGCTGATATAATTTGAGTGAAAAATTGTATTTATTGCAAAAAAAGAAATTTCTAATACTTAACCACAGGTCATTAAAAACGACTCAAAACTCAATATTAAGAAAAAAAACTCAGAAATATATACTTAAAAGAAAAACTCAAACATTTATGGGTCAATACATATGCATTAGATAAGTGTAGAATAGACATTTTTAGCTAGGAGAGAGAAAACGGCCGTAAATTTTAGAAATTTAGAATAAATTTGAATTGAGATTTAAATCATTTCACTAATCACAAAAGACCGTTTGTAACATCCAAAATTATATGTATTCTGGGTCTTTATTAGATTCTAAGATGATCTAGCCATGTGTGTACGTACGTCTATCTGTCTGTCCTTCTGTTTGTTGAATGTACAATTGTTTCCGAACGGGAAGAACTAGGGGTTTCTTCAGAAATATTACCCAACAAGATATATCACTGTTTAATAAAGCGAACGTCGGACTTAGCTCTCACATAGGGTACCTTATAGAATATAGCTTTAATGTTCAATAGCAATAATAAGAACAAAAATCTCTTTAACAAATTTCATGAGGATCGGTTCAAAATTGGTCCTACACCGCAAGATAGAGCTTACAAAATGTTCAATATACTGTGGCAAATCATCAACGATAACGATAAGGCTCATTTTTGACTTAACTGGTTGGTTAAGAAACGAAAATATACCAAATGAAGTGATATTAATCCAAAACGGACTCTACAGACTCAATCATATTCAGAAAAATGCACCATTTGGTGAGTTCTATACTTTCGTGGCTTTATCGGTCCTTATTTATTCTAAAATTAAGCTAGAGCTCACGTTATGGTTAATGAAGATACTCATAAATGGTTTAGTTAAGCCCGATTGAATTTTCGAGATCGTTAAGTGTCATACTGCGCTCACTTTTTGATATTTATGATGACGATTGAACCAAATTTGTCTTTAATGATGACGGTTATTTTAGGCATAACTGGTTTATCAAGAAACGAAAATACCATATATGGAGTGAGATCAATTCACAGCAGACTCTACGGACTCCATTACATCCATAGAAATGTGTCGTTTGGTGGCGTTTCAGACATGAATCCGAAGCTCGCGTTATGGTTATTGCACCATGATCAATGAGAGATCAATATGGAAAAGACTTTACAGACTACAGCAAAATGCACCCTTTGGTGGGTTCTACACGCTTGAGGCATCGTCGGACCATATTTCTTCAAAGATGAAGCCGAATATCACGTTACGTTACAATGGATATCGTTACCGCACCATGATCAATGATTTTTTTTTAACAAAAAATGCGAAATATGGAGTAACATCAACCCTCAACAGAGCCGACGAACTCCATTACAAAAAGGCACCGTTTAGTGCTATTTACATGCTCGAGATATCATCGGATCTTACTATTAACACCCTTAAGATTTTTTTTGAAAAATTTCACAACATTCGGGCGAGTTGTGTTCCAATATGGGGTTGTAAAGTGATCACTTAAGACATCATGTAAAGAAAGTTCCACTGGATATAATACAGATTCAAATTTAAAATCCCAAACTAGATCAATAATTTAAGAGAAATGGCACTCAAAACCCAATAAGGTTTCAAACGATCATTCAACCCAATAATTTAGCTAAAAGAAATTAGTTAATATTTATTATTAATTGTTGTTATTGTTGTTGTAAGCCATTAGAAATTCATTTATAGTCTGATCTGCATAGACGACAAGTAAATTAATGAGTGAGTGAGTGATTAAATGAGTGACTGACCAGCTAAATATCTATCCGTAAACCCACAAAAAACAATAATAAAAGTCATGCAAACACCTTTAAGCAAAAAAATACAAAAGAAAAAGAAAAAAACTCTTACAAACAAAAAGATTTACAATGTTGTTGGTTTTAGTGGTTTTTAATTAATAATGTGAATGTATGGTTGTTTGTTAACAACAGGTAACAAGACGAAAACCATAAAAGAAGCCAACAGACAACTCACTCTAACACACAACATGATCATTAACATAATGACTTGACTGAAAAAAAAAACTGAGTTAAAATGGAAAAAATCTCAAAACCGCATAATGAGACAAAAACAGAAGCGCATTTCACAAATTCCACAAAGCGGTGAAAGACTTCGAGAAGTAAACAACGAAGACACATTAACCACTATATCAGCACCAAATATCTAGATACCAAACTACCAACAACTACCAACTAAGCTAAGCTAATAGCAACAACAAAGTATTTTACTAACAACAATAATTAATAAGAAATTAATAAAACATTTGGCCAAAACAAAAAGGTAAATAAAAATATCTATAGAAAGATTTATGTGTGATACATAAATTAATAATAAATTAACAATATACCACTTTTTTATATAGTTTTAGCTAAAATAATAAAGAGTTTTTCTTCTTTTTTCGAATATTTTTAAAGCCTACATAAAAGGAAAAAGAAAACATAAAACCAAAAAGCGCGCAATTATTTTGAAGTCCCAAGCAACATCATTATTATCTTCATCATCTCTCAGACATTTTCTTTTACTGGATAATTTTTTAACTAACAAGGAAAACAGCAATTAACCGCAAGCAAAATGGTAAGTGTTTATTTTTTTAAAGATAATTTATTTGGTTAATTGAAAATGTTTGTACTCACCACCGAAAAGTAGTGCGATATATTAAATTTGTCATTTCGTTTGTAACTCATGAAAATATAGAGGGTGTAAAAAGAATATTCCTAAAGATAAAAACAGATTTTCTGACTTACTTTCTGGATACCTTATATATTCTGGGTCGTTTTAAATTTAAACACACAATGTCACTACGCATGTCTAACCATTGAGGAACTTTACGAAACCCTTGACAAACCTATAGGCTTATCACAGAATAGACCATTAGAAATTCATAAACTAGACTATAGACTAGGCTATAGACTAGACTATAGACTAGGCTATAGACTAGACTATAGACTAGACTATAGACTAGACTATAGACTAGACTATAGACTAGACTATAGACTAGACTATAGACTAGACTATAGACTAGGCTATAGACTAGACTATAGACTAGACTATAGACTAGACTATAGACTAAACTATAGACTAGACTATAGACTAGACTATAGACTAGACTATAGACTTGGCTATAGACTAGACTATAGACTAGACTATAGACTAGACTATAGACTAAACTATAGACTAGACTATACACTAGACTATAGATTAGACTAGACTATAGATTAGACTAGACTATAGACTAGACTAAATAGACTAGACTATAGACTAGACTATAGACTAGACTATAGACTAGACTATAGACTAGACTATAGACTAGACTATAGACTAGACTATAGACTAGGCTATAGACTATAGACTATAGACTAGACTATAGACTAGACTATAGACTAGACTATAGACTAGACTATAGACTAGACTATAGACTAGACTATAGACTAGACTATAGACTAGACTATAGACTAGACTATAGACTAGACTATAGACTAGACTAGACTATAGACTAGACTATAGACTAGACTATAGACTAGACTATAGACTAGACTATAGACTAGACTATAGACTAGACTATAGACTAGACTATAGACTAGACTATAGACTAGACTATAGACTAGACTATAGACTAGACTATAGACTAGACTATAGACTAGACTATAGACTAGACTATAGACTAGACTATAGACTAGACTATAGACTAGACTATAGACTAGACTATAGACTAGACTATAGACTAGACTATAGACTAGACTATAGACTAGACTATAGACTAGACTATAGACTAGACTATAGACTAGACTATAGACTAGACTATAGACTAGACTATAGACTAGACTAGACTATAGACTAGACTATAGACTAGACTATAGACTAGACTATAGACTAGACTATAGACTAGACTATAGACTAGACTATAGACTAGACTATAGACTAGACTAGACTATAGACTAGACTAGACTATAGACTAGACTATAGACTAGACTATAGACTAGACTATAGACTAGACTATAGACTAGACTATAGACTAGACTATAGACTAGACTATAGACTAGACTATAGACTAGACTATAGACTAGACTATAGACTAGACTATAGACTAGACTATAGACTAGACTATAGACTAGACTAGACTATAGACTAGACTAGACTATAGACTAGACTATAGACTAGACTATAGACTAGACTATAGACTAGACTATAGACTAGACTATAGACTAGACTATAGACTAGACTATAGACTAGACTATAGACTAGACTATAGACTAGACTATAGAATAGACTAGACTATAGACTAGACTAT
Source organism: Lucilia sericata (assembly GCF_015586225.1). Lineage (NCBI taxonomy): Eukaryota > Metazoa > Arthropoda > Insecta > Diptera > Calliphoridae > Lucilia > Lucilia sericata. The sequence goes on from NW_023994560.1 coordinate 235,200, forward strand.
AGACTAGACTATAGACTAGACTATAGACTAGACTATAGACTAGACTATAGACTAGACTATAGACTAGACTATAGACTAGACTATAGACTAGACTATAGACTAGACTATAGACTAGACTATAGACTAGACTATAGACTAGACTAGACTAGACTAGACTAGACTAGACTACACTAGACTATAGACTAGACTATACACTAGACCATTCAGTAGACAATTCGCTAGACTATTCACAAGAATATTCACTAGACCAGCGGTTCCCACCGTTTTTTTCTTCACGGACCCCTTATGAAATTTAAATTTCCCACGGACCCCAATACATGTTTCAATTTTTGAAATAAATACATTAAAAATCGTAATCGGACAAAAACTATAATATGTATATTTATTATTTTAAAATATATTTTTAATTCATAAATATTTTATTTAAAGATAAACAGTCTCTAATAACAAAAAAAAAGAAAAAACAAATAAAAAGTAACATAAAAATACTTAGTATTAAAAAATATAAGATTTGTAAGAAACTTGAGATCGTTATTTTTTTACATAACATATTTTGACATAAGCGACATAAAAGTATTATAATTCATTAAATATTTTATAAAAAAATATTTCGGGAAAAATAATTTTCAAAAATAATTAAAATTGTTTTGATTTTATAATATCTTTAACATTTGGAGTGATTTCAGACAAAGCACATCTTAATTCGTTTTCAACATCTAAACGAGATCTATATTTGGTTTTTATGCATTGGAGGGCAGAGAAACTGACTTCACACAAATATGTGGATGCAAACTGTATTAGAAGTTTTAACGCTTCATTCCCCAGCAAAGGGTAAACTTTATAATATTTTAACCAAAAATCTTCAACTGTCATTGATTCAAAGTCAGACTTAGCACACGAATTATTTAGTAGTTCTATCAGTTCTTCTTGGATATTGTCAGGTATGTCAACAACAGCCATATTAAATGGATTGCAAATTAAATTGGTTTGCCAAGAAGCTGTGCTAAACTCGTGTATCTAAGTGTTTTATTATAATACTTTTAGATTAAACATTTGGTTGTCGGAAGAATCAATAATATCATTCAGCAGAGGAAATGAAGAATATTTTGGTATGGGGGTTTCAAGGCGATCTTTCCATAACAATATTTTACACATGAATGCATTAATTGCATCGTATGCTGTCAGTATGGTCACTTGTCTGCCTTGTAGTTTCAAATTGAGATTGTTTAATGCTTCGAAAAAGTCGCAAATGTATGCGAAATAAAATATAAAATATTTCTCAGTAAATTTTTTAAACAGTATTTCATTTTTTTCCAAAAGAAAAATTTCCACTTCTGTTTTTAAGTTGTACAATCTCTTCAGCATATTGCCCTTAGAAAGCCAACGTACTTCAGTATGAAACAATAATTTAGTTTGTTCTGTATTTAGATCTATGCATAAGGCTTCAAATAGTCTAGTTCTTAAGGCACTCGATTTAATGAAATTTACTATATCTATAGCAGTTTGTAATGCATTTTTTAATTCTACTGGCAACGTTTTGGAAGCAAGCGCATGTCTATGAATAACGCAATGTGATCCAATCATATTTTTATTGTTTTCCTTCGCCATCTTCAAAAAACCTGAATGCGAACCCATCATTGAGGCGGCACCATCTGTGCATATCCCGATTACTTATTATTTATATTATTTTCGGATAAAAAATCGGAGAGGACCTTATAAATATCACTCCCTTTTGATGTCGTTTTTAATGATTTAACAAATAAAAACTCCTCATTTATTTTGTTTTCTTCGATAAATCTACAATAAAACAAAAGCTGACTTGAGTGAGATACATCTGTAGTTTCATCGCATTGCAGTGCAATAAATAAGGAATTTTCAATCTTTTGAAGAAGTTGTTTTTTAATATCATCTGCCATATCATCAATTCTTCTCTTGACTGAATTGTCAGAAAGAGGTATTTTTAAGATCTTTTCTTTTATGGCCATATCAAACATTTCACCAACAGCAGCTAAACACGGTTTTATTAAGCGTTCGCCAATTGTGTGTGGTTTTTTTGATTTTGCTATTAACATTGAAATTTTACAGGACACTTCCATAATTTTTTCCCTTTCTAAATTCAACTGTCCAGATAAATCCAGCTTCATATTTTTTAACGTATTTAATTTAGATGCAAAAAAATGATTTGTCTTATTTTTAAATTGTGGATGGTTTGCTACCAAATGCCTCTCTAATTTAGACGGCTTCATTGCATCATTTGACAAAATTTTGTGACATATAACACATTGTGGCAAATCTTCATTATTTTTATTAACAAATGTAAAGCCAAATTTCATGTAATCTGTGTTATATTTTCTTTTTTTGGACATCTTTACTTTTTCACTAACTAAACTAATTTTTTTCTTGAGAATTGTAATTCACATAGAATGATAGCAAATGAAACTGTATCAAAAACGTATTAGCTCTTACGTGCTGATGATGGTACAATTTTCAGTGTTGAGCTTTAAACACTTTTTATAGGTACTTTTATGCAATTGGCCGTTATATTATCTACAATGTACGATAAAATGTTTTTGTATTTTAGTTCTTAACAAAAACAAACAGATGCATGTTGAAAGTGAAAAAAAATATTTGTTTACTAATGAAATAAATGTGTAAAATACATTTATAAAAGCAGAATGTTTTTTATTCTTTGTATTATTTCGTTCGACTTCGCGGACCCCCTAGGATTTTGCTACGGACCACTAGGGGTCCGCGGACCCCCATTTGGGAACCGTTGCACTAGACTATTCACTAGACTATATACTAGACTATATCCTAGACTTTAGACTAGACTATATACTAGACTATAGACTAGACTATAGATTAGACTATATACTAGACTATAGACTAGACTATAGGCTAGACTGTAGACTAGACTATAGGCTAGACTATAGACGAGCATACTTCAACGCCGATAGTGGAGTTTGTGTATTTATTCATTTCTGATGAATATTTCCCAAAGCGGTTCGATCTAATTTCAGCAAAGGCTTGGTAATGGTAGAGAATGTGTTGTACTATCCTCGCCAACGGCTCTGTATTCGTCACATTCCGCTCATCCAATTTATTGAAGATGTTATTGTAGTCCTGTATCCCCCCGGTGGCATGTTACCTTGGCGAGACCTCCGCCTTGGTGTTATTGCAATCCCGGGGTATAAAGAGGTGGCCAATACCTCCAGTCTGACCGGGGCTGAAAAATTGGTTACAGTCTACTGCCTGGCTTAGTCCTTGCATAGATTGCTAGAGGTCAGACCAGAGCACCGCATAATCTGGTACTACGGGTGGCCAGTTGCCCGCAGGACTATGTCCTGGCTGGTCAGTTGGTTGAGGTTCCTTCGGGATCCACGTAGTGGCTGTGGTTTAAACCCAAATTCGCGGGAAGAGTAAGTTGCGGTTAAAAGACTGATGCATGATAATAGTCAATATTTCGGGATAAGTTCGGTGCTGTTGCCGAAAACAACAGATACCCCACAGAGGAGTGACTGTGGAACTAAGCGTTGGAAATGGGTTGGAGTCAATTGTATATGATACGGAATGGATGTAGAGGTATGCGGGCCTCACCCACCCGTATATCTAAATGAGTGTGTCGTATGTTTTTCTCTTATGAGTGTGTCGAATAAATGAGATGTGTGCTGGGTTGAATGATAATGGATGAAAGGTATCATATACAAGTGATACCGATTAATTTTCCTTCCTTGCCCAGATATGTTCAGAGTATACTCTGTTCATATCAGAATTACCACAGCGTGTCACTGTGTCACAATGTCTACGGCTTATTGATGGATGGTGCTTCGGTCCACCGGTTACGTCTCTAGGTGCTGTTGCCGAATCAACAGAGCCATAGTAGTGTGGTTGGGCGACATTATGTCGGGGTAGATTGAGCTTGCTCATGACACCTGTCTTTCCCCAACGTGACTACTTTGGCAAGAGATTAGATAGCTCGAGTACTCCAGCAAAGTACTTGTGCATGGACCGGTCATAGCCAATGTGCAAAAATTGCCACCTGAGTTCTTCATTGAAGAAAAAGGGGCGATGGTAGATCGTTCTCAAGTCTACCCTGTGGATGAAAAAGACCACCGTGAGATAAGGCCGACACGGCAGGTGCTCACGTTAAAACTCTCGACAGTCTGTAGTCTTGTATGTCCAGTCATAATACATACATACCACTGAGAAAACTTCTAGTTCTCCTTTCATTTTGGTTACCCCATCAGAGATTTGTGGTCCTAAATACTATTCTATTATTCCACATGGTTGAGTGGAATTCTTTTTGCTTTTAAATTCGCTTTTGTCGCCTCGAAAGGTTTTGCATTTGTCAGGTTAACTTTATCAAGTTTGCTGAATAAGCTCTCTTGTGTACAGAAAGGTTTTAATTCCCAAATAGGGATGTTAAGTATCCTGTATAACATCTTTCTCAAAGCGGTTCGATCTAATTTCGGCAAAGGCTTGGCAATGGTAGAGAATGTGTTCTACTTTCCTCGCTAATGGCTCTAAATTCGCTTTTGTCGCCTCGAAAGGTTTTGCATTTCTCAGGTTAACTTCATCAAGTTCGCTTTTCCTTAATAGAAGTGAATAAGCTCTCTTGTGTACAGAAAGGTTTTAATTCCCAAATAATATGTGATTTGAATTAAATCTGAATCAGTTCATAAAATTATACATAGTAATACAAATGGGTCATAAGTTCCCTTAAATCACTTTACGAGTCACAAGTAATATAGAAACAAGATGGATCCTTGAGGATATATTTATAGTAAATATTTGTTTACCTAATATTACCATTTCGGTTGACATATAGTTATGCAATCATAAACGGATCTAACATTCACTTGAGTAGTTTATAATATTTCAATACTATTCGACCTTTTATTTAGAATTGTTTTGACGGTTAAAGGTTTTAATAAATATACACGTGGGAACATTCTACTCAAGATTATAATAGAAATATTCTTTAATTTTTCCCTGTATTTGAACTGGCTTTTATCAATTTTTTATTATTATTTCTAGGTGTCAATTTTTTTGATACCCTTTACGTGTATTATGGAAAATTTAAATGTTCATATGTATATAATTTTGGTGATATATAAAAAACAACAAATATTAAAAAATATACATATATATAAAAATAAAAGTAAAAACAAAATAATTAATAAATATTAAATGCATTTAAAAGTGTGTGCACAACAAAGAATGGACAATTTCAAAATATTAAAATTATTTTGAAAGTATACGGAACTGTTGTCTAGTGTAGTTTATAGTCTAATCTGTAGTCTAACCTTTAGTCTAGTAGATAGTCTAGTTTATTGTATGGTGTGTAGTCTAGTTTATGATAAAATCCAGAGTCTAGTTATATAGTCTAGTCTATAGTCTAGTCTAGTCTAGTCTATAGTCTAGTCTATAGTCTAGTCTATAGTCTAGTCTATAGTCTAGTCTATAGTCTAGTCTATAGTCTAGTCTATAGTCTAGTCTATAGTCTAGTCTATAGTCTAGTCTATAGTCTAGTCTATAGTCTAGTCTATAGTCTAGTCTATAGTCTAGTCTATAGTCTAGTCTATAGTCTAGTCTATAGTCTAGTCTATAGTCTAGTCTATAGTCTAGTCTATAGTCTAGTCTATAGTCTAGTCTATAGTCTAGTCTATAGTCTAGTCTATAGTCTAGTCTATAGTCTAGTCTATAGTCTAGTCTATAGTCTAGTCTATAGTCTAGTCTATAGTCTAGTCTATAGTCTAGTCTATAGTCTAGTCTATAGTCTAGTCTATAGTCTAGTCTATAGTCTAGTCTATAGTCTAGTCTATAGTCTAGTCTATAGTCTAGTCTATAGTCTAGTCTATAGTCTAGTCTATAGTCTAGTCTATAGTCTAGTCTATAGTCTAGTCTATAGTCTAGTCTATAGTCTAGTCTATAGTCTAGTCTATAGTCTAGTCTATAGTCTAGTCTATAGTCTAGTCTATAGTCTAGTCTATAGTCTAGTCTATAGTCTAGTCTATAGTCTAGTCTATAGTCAAGTCTATAGTCTAGTCTATAGTCTAGTCTATAGTCTAGTCTATAGTCTAGTCTATAGTCTAGTCTATAGTCTAGTCTATAGTCTAGTCTATAGTCTATAGTCTAGTCTCTATAGTCTAGTCTAGTCTATAGTCTAGTCTATAGTCTAGTCTAGTCTATAGTCTAGTCTATAGTCTAGTAGTCTATAGTCTAGTCTATAGTCTAGTCTAGTCTATATAGTCTATAGTCTAGTATAGTCTAGTCTATAGTCTAGTATAGTCTAGTCTATAGTCTAGTCTATAGTCTAGTCTATAGTCTAGTCTATAGTCTAGTCTATAGTCTAGTCTATAGTCTAGTCTATAGTCTAGTCTATAGTCTAGTCTATAGTCTAGTCTATAGTCTAGTCTATAGTCTAGTCTATAGTCTAGTCTAGTCTAGTCTATAGTCTAGTCTATAGTCTAGTCTATAGTCTAGTCTATAGTCTAGTCTATAGTCTAGTCTATAGTCTAGTCTATAGTCTAGTCTATAGTCTAGTCTATAGTCTAGTCTATAGTCTAGTCTATAGTCTAGTCTATAGTCTAGTCTATAGTCTAGTCTATAGTCTAGTCTATAGTCTAGTATAGTCTAGTCTATAGTCTAGTCTATAGTCTAGTCTATAGTCTAGTCTATAGTCTAGTCTATAGTCTAGTCTATAGTCTAGTATAGTCTATAGTCTATAGTCTATATAGTCTAGTCTATAGTCTAGTCTATAGTCTAGTCTATAGTCTAGTCTATAGTCTAGTCTATAGTCTAGTCTATAGTCTAGTCTATAGTCTAGTCTATAGTCTAGTCTATAGTCTAGTCTATAGTCTAGTCTATAGTCTAGTCTATAGTCTAGTCTATAGTCTAGTCTATAGTCTAGTCTATAGTCTAGTCTATAGTCTAGTCTATAGTCTAGTCTATAGTCTAGTCTATCGTATAGTCTATAGTCTAGTCTATAGTCTAGTCTATAGTCTAGTCTATAGTCTAGTCTATAGTCTAGTCTATAGTCTAGTCTATAGTCTAGTCTATAGTCTAGTCTATAGTCTAGTCTATAGTCTAGTCTATAGTCTAGTCTATAGTCTAGTCTATAGTCTAGTCTATAGTCTAGTCTATAGTCTAGTCTATAGTCTAGTCTATAGTCTAGTCTATAGTCTAGTCTATAGTCTAGTCTATAGTCTAGTCTATAGTCTAGTCTATAGTCTAGTCTATAGTCTAGTCTATAGTCTAGTCTATAGTCTAGTCTATAGTCTAGTCTATAGTCTAGTCTATAGTCTAGTCTATAGTCTAGTCTATAGTCAAGTCTATAGTCTAGTCTATAGTCTAGTCTATAGTCTAGTCTATGGTCTAGTCTATAGTCTAGTCTATAGTCTAGTCTATAGTCTAGTCTATAGTCTAGTCTATAGTCTAGTCTATAGTCTAGTCTATAGTCTAGTCTAGTCTAGTCTATAGTCTAGTCTATAGTCTAGTCTATAGTCTAGTCTATAGTCTAGTCTATAGTCTAGTCTATAGTCTAGTCTATAGTCTAGTCTATAGTCTAGTCTATAGTCTAGTCTATAGTCTAGTCTATAGTTTAGTCTATAGTCTAGTCTATAGTCTAGTCTATAGTCTAGTCTATAGTCTAGTCTATAGTCTAGTCTAGTCTATAGTCTAGTCTATAGTCTAGTCTAGTCTAGTCTAGTCTATAGTCTAGTCTATAGTCTAGTCTATAGTCTAGTCTAGTCTATAGTCTAGTCTAGTCTATAGTCTAGTCTATAGTCTAGTCTATAGTCTTGTCTATAGTCTAGTTTATATAATAGTCTATAGTCTAGACATTAGTCTAGTCTATAGTGTGGTATATAGTCTAGTCTATAGTCTGGTATATAGTCTAGAGTCTAGTCTAAAGAATAGTCTAGCATATAGTCTAGTCTAGTCTATAGAATGTTCTATAGTCTAGCCTAGTCTATAGTCTAGCTTAGTCAGTAGTCTAGTCTATAGTCTAGCCTATAGCTTATAGTCTAGTCTATAGTGTAGCCAATTATATTATCTAGTCTATAGCCTAGTCTAATTTATAGTCTAGTTTATAGTCTTGTCTATAATCTAGTCTATAGTCTAGTCTATATTCTAGTCTATAGTCTAGTCTATAGTCTAGTCTATAGTCTAGTCTATAGTCTAATCTATAGTCTAGTCTATAGTCTAGTCTATAGTCTAGTCTATAGTCTAGTCTATAGTCTAATCTATAGTCTAGTTTATAGTCTAGTCTATAGTCTAGTTTATATAATAGTCTATAGTCTAGTCTATAGTCTAGTCTATAGTCTAGTTTATAGTCTAGTCTATAGTCTAGTCTATAGTCTAGTCTATAGTCTAGTCTATAGTCTAGTCTATAGTCTAGTCTATGGTCTAGTCTATAGTCTAGTCTATAGTCTAGTCTATAGTCTAGTCTCCATTATGGCCTAGCCTGGTTTATGCTCTGTCCAAGATAACAGTTTTTTATTTAGGGAATATCTAGAAGTAATGGCGACATTAGAAGTTCTTAGGATGCTAGTCTGAAGTATTCTGTAGAAAGTTTTTTAATGAAAAACATAAAAATATATTAAAACATATTTTTAGCTTCAAATCGTTTTTCATTTACATGATTTTAAATTGATCTCTGACTTAAAATTAGAAGTGTAAATAGAAAATTTCATTATAATTTCATTAAACTTATTAATCAAATTCAAATCTATCGCGTGTTAGAAATACAGATAATCTACTTTGAGTTTAAAAAACAATTAATAAAAATATATATTTAACATTGTTTTAAAAGGAAATATTTTTAACCAATACTATGGAACAGAAAAGATTCAATATGCTATTCAAATGTGTTTTTTTTTTTAAGAAAATTGATAACGAAAAAAAAAGTTCAGAATTCAAAACCATAACGTAGAACTTCAAAACAAAATGGGTGTGTTTATGAACTTTTTATAGAATTCAGAATTATACATTAGAAATTAAGGTTCAAAACATAAATAGAACAAATAACGTCATTTGATATAATTTTAAAAGAAACAAAAATATTTTGAAAATTTGGAAAAAAATAAGAAATTTGTTAAATTAAATACCAACGTAGTTGATTTTATATAGATGAAAACTATATGTGACTTTTAATAGTTCCAAAAGAAATTAGATTAGTTCCGAAAAAAAATAAACGCCAACAAATTTTCATATAAAATTTATTATGTTTTTACTGATAATTCTTAAGCTAAAATCATGTTTTAATTAATGTTTTTGCAAATCTTTTTATTGTTTTCTTTTAAGAAAAACAATAACAATTTATTTATTTATTAAAAATAGTATATAATAATTAATATTTTGCTGAATTTAAAAAAAAAAAGAAATACGAAAAAAAGTAAAAACAATTTCTAGACTTAAGACAGAAAGCTTTAGCCTAGTTTAAGCTCTGATTTTCAAATCAATATTGTTTCAATCTTCGTTTAGAACATAACGTTATTAACCGAGCGATCCGTGTTAATCTATTGTTGTCTCATATAGCACAAAAAAAACTATTCTGAATTTAATCACTTCGTTTTTATAAAATCAATAATTTTGAAAATTTTTTCTTAAAGTGAGTTAATTTATTGATCTTAAGGAAATTATTTATTAAAATATAAATAATGGAAAAAAAGCAATTAATATAAATAAAACAAGCTTCCATTAACCTTTGAAAGATTATTTCAAAAGATAAGTTTGGAAAATAATTTATAAAAAATAAAGAAAACAGTGGGTGAAAAAACAATAAAGGACTTTTGTGGAAAATAACTAAAAACTAAAAGTGTATATTATATATTAAGTGAAAGGCTTTAAATTAGGCTTTCTTATATATGGACTCTAAAGCAAATGAATTAAAAATGTCAAACTTAAGTTTATAAATGTAGCCCTTAATAAAACTGCTCCACTTAAATCTCTGATTCTAAAAATACTTTTTTGTATTAAGCGTCACAACATTAAAGACCCTTAAGTACCGCTTACATCAGTCAATAAAATACGCAGTTTAATTTAATGTTGATAACAGAATACGTTTCAAAAAAAGATTAACTCGAGTTACAGCAGTTTTTAAAGGAAAACTAAAAGGTTATTGGAACCAGACAAAAGTTGGGAAATATATTAAAAACAAATAACGGAAGTAGGAACATAGTTTGTTTAGGAACTGATCTAACATAATAAAATTCTTAGTAGGAAAGGTCATTGACCAGACATAATAGACTGGAGACAGTTTAGAAAATGGTCAACTTTAAACAAAAATTGTCCTTTCTCATCCCCCCCTTAATAGGGGGATTTCATGTCAAGAGACCCAACTTTTGATGGGGGTGCAGCAAGGTTAGTTCTATTGGACATAATTTTTTAACAATATCGGTCAATTACTCTCTAAGTTATAGTGGGTTAAATTTTGACATTTTTGCCAAACAGGTGTGATTTTCACTTTTCTGTGAATTAGTGTATTGAACTAGTTTGCTGTGCTGACTAATATAAGAACTATTCTATTGACTAGTATATGGAATAGTTTATGGACTAGTCTATGGACTAATCTATAGACCAGTTTATGGACTAATACAGGAATTAGTTTATAAATTTGTCTATGGGCTAGTCTATGGACTAATCTACTGACTTGTCTATTAACTATTCTATAGACTAGTATATGGACTAGCTTTTGAACTAGTACATGGACTAGACTAGACTAATATAAAGACTAGTCCATGGGCTAGAATATGAACTAGTCTATGAACAAATCTATGGACAAATCTATGGGCAAAACTAGTCTATGGACACGTCTGGGGGACAACTCTATGGACTAATCTATTGGCTTGTCTATTAACTAGTCTACAAGTAGACTATGGACTCGTCAATGGACTAGTCTATGAACTAGTCTATGAACTAGTCTATGAACTAGTCTCTGAACTATTCTATGAACTAGTCTATGAACTAGTTTATGGACTAGTCTATTGACTACTCTATGGACTAGTCCATGATCAAGTATATAGACAAGTCTATGGAGTAGTCTATTAACTAGTTTATAGACTAGTCTATTGACTACTTTATGGACTAATCAACTGACTTGTCTATGGGCGAGTATGCTGACTAGTCTATTATTTAGTCTATTCACTTCTCAATGAACTAGTCCAAGAAGTAACATATGATCTAGTCTATGAACTAATTTATAGACTAGTCTATTGTCTACCGTAAGGACTAATCTACTGAATAATCTATGGACTACATATTGACCACTCTATTGATTAGTCTACGGACTAGTTTATGGATTTACTATTATATAAACTAGTCTATGGACTATTCTACAGACTAGTCTATGAACTTGTTTGTGGACTAGTCTATTGACTGCTTTATGGAGCAGTCTATGGACTAGTAAATGGATTTGTCTATAAACTAATCTATGGACTTGTCAAAGAACTAGTCTATGAGCTAGTTTGTGGACTAGTCTATTGAAAACTCTATGGACCAGTCTATGGACTTGTCAATTAAGTAGTCTATGAACTAATCTATGGACAAGTCTATAATCAAGTCTATGGACAAGACAACTCTATAAACTAGTCTACTGACTAGTCTATGGATAAGTTTATTGACTGGTCTATGTACTAGTCTATGAACATATCTATGAACTAGTTTGTGGACTAGTCTATTGACTATTCTATGGACCAGTCTATGGACTAGTCGATGAACTAGTTAATGGACTGGACTATTGACCACTCTATGGACTAATCTATTGACTGGTGTATGGACTACTCTATTAACTGGACTACTCCATTAACTAGTCTATAACTATATTGGCAAGTCTGTGAACAGTTTATGTCCACAGTTTATGGACTAATCAACTGACTAGTCTATTGACTAGTCTATGAACTAGTTTATGGATAACCCTATGGAGTAATCAATTGACTAGTCTATAGGCAAATCAATAAACAAGTCCGTGGATTAGTCTATTGACTATTCTATGGACTATTCTATTAACTGGACTACTCCATTAACTAGTCTAGTAGTCTATTGACTAATAATCTATTGACTGGTCTATTAACTAGTCTATGGTCTATTCTATGAACTAGTTTATGATCTATGCTAGTCCATTGACTACTCTATGAACTAATCTATTCTATGTACAAGTCTATGTGCTGGTCTATGGGTAAGACTAGTCTATTGACCAGTCTATGGATTTGCTTACTGATTGAATTTTCACTCTATGGACTTGTCTGTCTGACTTAGCAGTTGTCTATTATAAGGACTAGTCTTTTTACTATTCTACTGTCTTTGGAATGTTAAGTTTACGGTTTCTAATCATATCAGTATTGGTTTAGAAACTTTCCTTGCCTTGACTCTATAACAGCTTTAAAAGACATATGGCCGTCCACTTCTAGATTGTCTCTGAAATTTGCAAATTCTACTGTCTTTCGAATGTTAAGTTTAAGGTTTCTAATCATATCAGTATTGGTTTAGAAACTTTACTTCTCTTGACTCTGTAACAGCTCTAACAGAAATACTAGCGTCCACTTCTAGATTGTTTCTGAAATTTCCAAAATCCCAGAGTACATATGTATGTACTCCTTTTTGATGGTGGTAATACATATAAACTTGTATTAAGAAGCTTTTAAAGAAGGAGCAGTTCTTCCTTTTTAAGGAGATAAACATTATTTCAGAGTATTTTCTGAACTCATTAATCAAATATGAGCTCCTTTTCATGGCAAAAGATTTTGATGGAAAATTCGTTTATATTTAGCTAAGAAAGGATTTATGGTCCAATCTTTAGAAATTCAGTTTCCTGGACGCAGTTCATAGAATTTTCCAATCAGCGTTATGTAAAATAACAAAGCTCCCAAGATATTTGGATCTAATTCATAGAACGATAATTCCACTTTCAACTTAACCTAAATTTTTACAAAATCCACCGATTTCTTTATATTTTTAAAGTGATTGAGAAACTCTATAATAGAAGTTCTTTGACCCTTTGTAAAATCTTCACGTTTTCTCCTGATAATTGTAAATAAACTTGAAATTACTATACACGTGTCTTAATACTAATTCATAATCAACAAAATGAAAAATCCTAAGCATACAATTCTTAAAAACTATTCAAACTTAAAGATTAGACTATAAATTAGTGTTTAAAACAAAGATTTGAAAAAATAAATCACCAAATTATACGATCTTGCTAGATTTTCGTCATAGAGATAGAGAGCATTTTTGAGTGACACTTTCTTTAGCTGATAAACTTTTGCTTATTTAAATGGTTTTCAAAATGTACTTAAGTATATACCTATTAATTGAAACAAATACCAACAAATACAGTCAATTTGAACCCCGATGAAAACAAATTAAAGAAATATCTTATCAATATAAAAAAACAAACAAATATTTTTCACAAATAAATTCAGAATGTCAAAGTAAAATCACTTACGCAAATAATGATGATCACTTGAATATAAATTATTTCAATTTTCTTTTAAATATTCCAACAGGTTCATCAAAGTTTCAAAATGGCCCTATCGAAAATCGATACTGAAATGGATCAAGAGAAATATTTACGCGAATGTACTCATCATTTTCGCGGCATAGAGAAACCTTTAAAATATGGTCCCACCATAGAGACTCTTAATGATTTGATTGCCGCTTTGCATAAGGAATTCTCCACAAATTATGTGAATATCGAAATGGTCAATCACATTATGTTGTCCTATAAATCAAATCCCAAAGAATGGCAAAAGTTTGCCAAATTCGATCGTTATAAATACACCAGAAATCTGGTGGATGCTGGTAATGGTAAATTTAATTTAATGATTTTATGCTGGGGTGAAGGTCACAGCTCGACTATACACGATCATGCTGATAGTCATTGTTTTATGAAAATGCTTAAGGGAGATTTGATGGAGACCCGTTACTCTTGGCCCGAAACGGAAAAGCAACAACAAGAGCTTGAGCAACAGGGCGAAGAATTTGAAAATCATGATGCTTTACAGGTGTTGGGTCAAAGAACCATGGGTCTTAATGATGTGGCCTATATTAATGGTAAGTTATTAAATAATCCCCCTTTTTCCTTAAGACCCTTTTAAATTATTATTCCATTTTACTTATAATTTAGATAACTTGGGTCTACATCGTGTTGAAAACCCCAGCCATTCTGATACTGCAGTTTCTTTGCATTTATATTGTCCTCCTTTCGAGACTTGTTCCATGTTCGAGAAATCTACCGGTAAACGTTTACAATGTACCGTTACTTTCTGGAGTAAATATGGCCAAAAGATAAATCAGCACTAGTGTGTCGTCTACTAACACCCTTTTCTTGGTCGTGCATTTACTATTTTCCACTCCACCCCCTAAAAAAAGACTTAATATTCGTACATGATTTGTTTTTTTAATTGTATATTAAATATTTTATAAATATTGTGTTTTTTATTTCTTCTTCTAAGTTTAATATGTTTGAATATTTAAGTTTAATTAGTTAATAAGTTTATTTTTTACCAAAAAAAAGACAAAACAAATTGTTTAAGAAATAAATATTAAGAATAAATAATTACAAATTGGAAAATAGTATTTTATGTTGTCTAACAAATTATAAAGTCGTTGTAATATTAATCGCTTACTTTGTAAGTAGTTACATATAACTTAGAAATTTCAATTTCATATAGACTATACTATAGACTAGAATATGGACTAGACTATAGACAAGACTATAGACTAGACTATAGACTAGACTATAGACTAGACTATAGACTAGACTATAGACCAGACTATAGACTAGACTAGACTAGACTATAGACTAGACTAGACTATAGACTAGAGTATAGACTAGAATATAGACCAGACTATAGGCCAGACTATAGACTAGACTAGACTAGACTAGACTAGACTAGACTAGACTATAGACTATAGACTATATAGACTATAGACTATAGACTATAGACTATAGACTAGACTAGACTATAGACTAGACTAGACTAGACTAGACTATAGACTAGAGTATAAACTAGAATATAGACCAGACTATAGGCCAGACTATAGACTAGACTAGACTATAGACTATAGACTATAGACTAGACTAGACTAGACTAGACTAGACTAGACTAGACTAGACTAGACTAGACTAGACTATAGACTAGACTATAGAATAGACTATAGACTAGACTATAGACTAGACCATAGACTAGACTATAGACTAGACTATAGACTAGACTATAGGCTAGACTATAGGCTAGACTATAGGCTAGACTATAGACTATACTATAGGCTAGACTATACTATAGAATAGACTGTATACCAGACTTTAGACTGGATTATGAAATATACTTTAGACTATATTAGACTACAGACTAAACATTAGTACAGACTCTAGATTAAACAATAAAATAGACTGGAAAATGGAATTTGGAAGACGGTAGTATATTTATTATTTTTGGTTTTTCCTTGACCACGATCTTCTATCCGGGATCGGTAAATCATAGTTTCTGACTTTTTTCCCCGTTATGCAGTCCGGCACGTTTGTAGCCGTTCGTCTATAAGAAGCCGCTGGTATCGTATATATGTTCCGATTGTAGGGATATCCAGAAAATTTCCAGAGCTTAAGTTGTCGTAGTCCCCAAAATTCATAAAGTAAAAAAAAAAATCATACCAAAACCTCCCTAATATACATATGTGTGTATTATCACTTATCAGTAATACTTTTCAAAAGTTGGTAGGCAAAGTGTGTTAAAGATCTGTGAGAAGAAGGAAAAGCAGCCGAAAGGGAGGGACAAGGAGGAAGGGGGGGAAAGAAAGCGGAAGGAAAAAAAAAGGGAAGAGGGGAAGCGGGGGGCGCCACACGGAGGGGAAAAGGAGAGCCGGCAACGAACGAACGAAGAACGAACGAACGAACGAACAACGAACGAACGAACGAACGAACGAACGAACGAACGAACGAACGAACGAACGAACGAACGAACGAACGAACGAACGAACGAACGAACGAACGAACGAACGACCGAACGAACGAACGAACGAACGAACGAACGAACGAACGAACGAACGAACGAACGAACGAACGAACGAACGAACGAACGAAGAACGAACGAACGGAACGAACGAACGAACGAACGAACGAACGAACGAACGAACGAACGAACGAACGAACGAACGAAACGAACGAACGAACGAACGAACGAACGAACGACGAACGAACGAACGAACCGAACGAACGAACGAACGAACGAACGAACGAACGAACGAACGAACGAACGAACGAACGAACGAACTAACGAAACGAACGAAACGAACGAACGAACGAACGAACGAACGAACGAACGAACGAACGAACGAACGAACGAACGAACGAACGAACGAACGAACGAACGAACGAACGAACGAACGAACGAACGAACGAACGAACAACGAACGAACGAACGAACGAACGAACGAAACGAACGAAACGAACGAACGAACGAACGAACGAACGAACGAACGAACGAACGAACGAACGAACGAACGAACGAACGAACGAACGAACGAACGAACGAACGAACGAACGAACGAACGAACGAACGAACGAACGAACGAAACGAACGAACTAACGAACGAACGAAGAAACGAACGAACGAACGAACGAACGAACTAACTAACGAACTAACTAAAAACTAAACTAAACTAATAACTAACTAATAACTAACTAACTAAAACTAACTAACTAACTAACTAATAACTAACTAATAACTAACTAACTAACTAACTACTAACTAACTAACTAACTAACTAACTAACTAACTAACTAAATGCCATTCCATAAATCGATGCTAACGATCGCCGTATGGCTGTAACGTTATCCTAACTCCATCCACACCTTCAATAAAAATCATTGCTTAATTTTTAAAGAAATAAGGTTCGAAGACAATGGTGACAATTTGAAGAGGTAATGGAGTATCTGGGGTTGTTATGAATTGGTCTTACTTCATATCGGCAATTTTGATCATTAGTAAACACGTTAAGCCATGAGACTCACTGCTACATATGTAATTTAGCGATAATACATCGAGTCAGTTATATTCCAAGTTTTTGATGATTGCTGGGCAATTGATTTTAGCTCCCATATTAAGCTTCCGTACAGACTATAAAGCACTTAAACAATACACTTATGTCTGTCTTTACTTTCTTAGTTAGATTTCTTGCAATTTATCCACCAAAATCCTTAAATTTAATTATTTCTAAACAATAAAACAAGTTTTTAAATTTATTTTTTAAGCATTTTTTATTTCAGGTTTAAAATTAAGAGTTAATTTTTATATAATTGAAACAACAAAAAACTAAACTTAAAATCTAATTAATTTTATTTAATATTAAATTTCTTTTGTGTAGTTTTTTTTTTTTTGCTTTAAACAATACTTAAAATAATTATAGGAAATAATAAGATTTTAATAATTTAGAAAAAAATCCATTTAGAAATAGTTATACATATTTATTTACTAAATAACTAATTAAATAAGTTTATTATACAAAAAAAAGAACGTTTGTTTATGCTGGGATTGTTTTAATTATTTTTATTTATATATAAAATTGTTTAGATACAGTAAGTGACCAAAGATTGTAATGCAGAGTTTTTTTTTGTAAGTATTTTAAGGTTATTTATTATAAAAAGAATATTAATATATTGTAGTGGAAAAAAAATTAAGGAAAAAATTCAAAAGGATTTGTTTAAAGTTTATTAAATTTAATAATACTTTGTTTTAAATAATTTTATTTAACTTTTTAAGTTTTTGTTTAACATGTATACAGTTATTTTAATATTATTTTTTAATTAAATAGTAAAGAAAGGAAATTTTGTTCCCCCTGTTTAAAAGAAAAGAAGTTGAATTTTATTTAAACATTTTATTCAACTAATTTTCATTTAAAGTTTTGGGAATTTTTTTTTATCTGTTTTACAAAATTACTGTTTAAAAATTGACAATAAATTAATTTTATTAATTTGTTTTTGTTTCTTTACAGTATTTTTAATAATTTATTTAGCTATTAGTTTTAATTGTTTATTTTTATTATATATAATTACAAAATGTCTTTTTATTTTTTATTATTTTGTGTTTATTAAAGAAAATTTATAATTTTTTTTATAAAAGTTTATGTTTTTATTAAAAATAAAAATCTGTAATTAAATATTATATTACTTTTTAAGATGGAAATTGTTCAATGTTTACATTTCTAATTGAAAAACATTTATAAATTTTATAAATTACGAAAATTTCGAAATTGTATTCTGAAACTCGTTTACTTTCTTCTGCTGGGCGATTACTCTGTATTTCGATTCGAATGAAAAATATTTCGATATCAAATGTATTTAACTTACAAATTAGAAAATTTCAGCTTTCGAATCTATTTAAAGAGTAACTCCTTTGAAAATGAAAGCAATCACTTTAATAAGCAACATGTTTCTTTCCAAAAAGTGATCTACTTGTGGAAGGATTGCTGTTGTCTTTCTTTGTTAAACCTTTAAATGTTTTTCTATTAGAAAAAATATTGTTTATATTTTTTATTAATTCTGATAAAAGATTTCATAATCCTGATTTTAAACAACCTATAGATTTAATTGATTTCTTCTATTTGATGTTTGGTTTCATTTACAGCGGTGATTCATTGCGCCTCGGATTTGAGTTTAACATTTTAAGTATTCAGTAAGATATGATTTAAAACCAGACACTTTTCCAAACCAGACTCTTTTCTATAGAAAACTCTCCAAACAAGACACATTTATATAGAAAACTGTCCAAACAAGACACGTTTCTATAGAAAACTGTTCAAACAAGACACTCTTATATAGAAAACTGTTCAAACAAGACACTATTCTATAGAAAACTATCCAAACCAGACACTTCTCTATAGAAAACTATCCAAACAAGACACTTTTCTATAGAAAACAGTTCAAACAAGACACTTTTCTATAGAAAACTGTCCAAACAAGACACTTTTCTTTAGAAAACTATCCAAACAAGACACTTTTCTATAGAAAACTGTTCAAACAAGACACTTTTCTATAGAAAACAGTTCAAACAAGACACTTTCATATAGAAGACTGTCAAAAACAACACACTTTTCTATAAAAAACTGTCCAAACATGACACTCTTCTATATAAAACTATTTAAACAAGACACTTTACTATAGAAACCTGTCCAAACTTTTCTATGGAAACCTGTCCAAACAAGACACTTTTCTATAGAAACCTGTCCAAACAAGACTCTTTTCTATAGAAACCTGTCCAAACAAGACACTTTTCTATAAAAAACTGTCTAGACAAGACACTTTTCTATAGAAAACAGTTCAAACAAGACACTTTTCTATAGAAAACACTTCAAACAAGACACTTTTCTATAGAAAACAGTTCAAACAAGACACTTTCATATAGAAAACAGTTCAAACCAGACAAGTTTCTATAGAAAACTGTTCAAACCAGACACTTTTCTATAGAAAACTATCCAAAAAAGACACTTTTTGTAGAAAACTGTTCAAAAAAAAACACTTTCCAATAGAAAACTGTCCAAACAAGACTCTTTTCTATAGAAACCTGTCCAAACAAGACACTTTTCTATAAAAAACTGTCCAGACAAGACACTTTTCTATAGAAAACAGTTCAAACAAGACACTTTTCTATAGAAAACAGTTCAAACAAGACACTTTTCTATAGAAAACAGTTCAAACAAGACACTTTCATATAGAAAACAGTTCAAACCAGACAAGTTTCTATAGAAAACTGTTCAAACCAGACACTTTTCTATAGAAAACTATCCAAAAAAGACACTTTTTGTAGAAAACTGTTCAAACAAAACACTTTTCAATAGAAAACTGTCCAGACAAGACACTTTTCTATAGAGAACTGTCCAGATAAGACACTTTCCTATAGAAAATTGTCTAGAAAAGACACTTTTCTATAGAAAACTGTCCAGATATGAAACTTTCTATAGACAAGACACTCTTCTATAGAAAACTGTTTAAACGAGACACTTTTCTATACACAACTGACCAAACAAGACACTTATCTATAGAAAACTGTTCAAACAAGACAATTTTCTATAGGAAACTGTACAAACAAGACATTTTTCTATAGAAAACCGTCCAAACAAGACACTTATCTGTAGAAAACTGTTTTAAACAAACACTTTGATCAGACAAGAAACTTTTCTACAGAGAACTGTCCACTTAAGGGTCTTGTCTATAGAAAACAGTTCAAACAAGACACTTCTATAGAAGACAGTCTAAACCAGACACTTTTCTATAGAAACTACCCAAACCAGACACTTTTCTATAGTAAACTATCCAAACAAAACACTTTTCTATAGAAAACTATCCAAACAAGACAGTTTTCTATAGAAAACTATGCAAACAAGACACTTTTCTATAGAAAAATATGCAAACAAGACACTTTTTTATAGAAAACTGTTCAAACAAAACACTTTTCTATAGAGAACTGTCCAGACAAGACACTTTTCTATAGAAAATTGTCCAGAGAAGACATTTTTAGAAAACTGTCCAAACACGACATTTTCTATAGAAAACGGTCCAAACAAGACCCTTTTCTATAAAAAACTGTCCAAACAAGACACTTTTCTATAGAAAACTGACCAAATATAAAACTTTCTATAGACAAGACACTCTGCTATAGAAAGCTGTTTGAATACTCACTTTTCTATAGACAACTGACCAAACAAGACACTTACCTAAAGAAAATTGTCCAAACAAGACACTTTTCTATGGAAAACTGTCCAAACAAGATCTTTTTCTATACAAAATCGTCTAAACAAGACACTTTCTTATAAAAAACTGTCCAATCAAGACACTTTGTTCAGACAAGAAACTTTTCTATAGACAACTGACCAAACAAGACACTTATCTATAGAAAACTGACCAAACAAGACACTTATCTATAGAAAATTGTCCAAACAAGACACTTTTCTATAGAAAACTGTCCAAACAAGACACTTTTCTATAGAAAACTGTCCAAACGAGACACTTTTCTATAGAAAACTGTCCAAACAAGACACTTTTCTATGGAAGTTTCTATAAAAAACTATCCAAACAAGATATTTTTCTATAGAAAATTGTTCAGACGGAACATTATTAGAAAATGGTCTCGTAGTCTTGAGAAAGACTAGAATAGCGGATATATAGATAAAAATATATCAAATCAAAAAAAGCGTTAGGCGCTCTGAATAAAAAATAGGTAATTATACGATTTTCATATATAAAAAAGACAAAAAAATATATATATTTCTGTATAATTTTTAATAAAATTAAAAAACGAATGCAGAACAAAAAAATAATTAAAATCACTCAAAATTGCATTTTTTTTTTCATTTGTTTTTCGATAAACAAAAACTAGTAGAATTTTTCTTAAAGGACAAAAATTTTGTATTTACAAAATTTTTAAAATTACAAATAAATAGGAGCATAGTAGGTATTTAAAGTGTGTAAGGGTTTTGTTTAATTTTTAATTAAGTTTAAATATAATTAACAAACTAAGAACTATTTAACTTTTTTTGTTTTAATATTTTTAAATATATTTTTTTTAGAATTATATACTAAACAAATTGTTTAAAACTAATGGTAATTTGTTTAATCGACATTGTTTTGGTTCTTGTTATGTTTTCTAATTTGTTTTTTAATTTAGTTTAACTATTTACTATAATGATTTGTTTTTGTTTGTTTTTTGTTTTTGTTTTAATTAGATAATTTAGTGTATTTTTTGTTTTGCTACATAACTTCTATTATTTAGAAACTTAATGTACTTTTTTAATTACGGAAACATCACTATCACTTTCTTTAGGTTTCTTCTCACAGAATTCTATCAGATAGGCAGCAATACCTGATAAACAGATGAAAGCACCAGCAAAATAAAAAGCATTATCCCATCTGCAAACGAAAGTAAAATTATTATTAAATAATTTAATTAACAAAGAAAAGAAAAAATAATAAAAAAAATTTACCTTAACGTAGCTTCATATATAGCACCAGCTATGGGAGGACCGGCTATCATACCGACACCTTGCACTAATAGTACCAGACCATAGGCACAGGTGAAATCATCCAAGTCCACTATACTAACCAAGATACTTGGTGTAAATGAAAATGAACTGGCAAAGGTGAAACCAAATATTATACACAAAGCTAAAAGACCATTATAGCTGGATACCAGCAATGGCATTAACACTACCGAAAGGCCACAAACTGTTAAAACGATAATAAGGTATCAGACATTAATAGGGGATCTAAATTAGTATTTGTTTTAAATACTTACTTAACATACATCCTGAATAGCAAACATTTACATTCATCCATGAACGATCACCCAAATAACCCAAACCAATCATGCCAATAGTTTGAGCAATACCAATAGCCGAAATCAATTGAGCACTAGCCGAAGTATCGTAATCATGCATTTTTAGATATTCGGGTAAATACAGATATGGAATTATGAACCTGCAAAGAAACAATAGTTTTTTTTTTTTAATAAATTAAATAATGAATAAAATAATTAGTTATAACTAGGATTTGCGAGAGCAATGTAAAATCTCTTAAATTTCGTAGTACAAGTACCCAAGAAGGGGTAAAAATTCCTTTCATATTGAGCAGCTATTTAAGGAAATCGGTTTTTGTCTTGGAACTCCTTAATCACAGATTAGTCTGTACTACTTTTTTTATGAACCAATCAAATAGTCTATAGTCTAGTCTATGGTCTAGTCTACAAAGTGTGTTGTTTGGACGTTTTTATACAAAAGTGTCTTGTTTGGACAGTTTTCTATAGAAAAGTGTCCTTATTGGGCAGTTTTTTATAGAAAAGTGTCTTGTATGGACAGTTTACTATAGAAATGTGTCTTATTTGGACAGTTTTCTATAGAAAAGTTTCATGTTTGGACACATTTCTACACAAAAGTGTGTTGTTTGAACTGTTTCTTATAAAAAATGTGTTGTTTGGACAGTTTTCTATAGAAAAGTGTTTTGTTTGGACAGTTTTCTATAGAAAAGTGTCTTGTTTGGAGCGTTTTCTATAAAAAAGTGTCAAGTCTCAACAGCTTTCTAGAGGAAAGGGTCTTCTTTGGACCGTTTTCTATAGAAACGTGTCATTTATGGACAGTTTTCTATAAACACGTGTCTTGGTTGGACGATTTTCTATAGAAAAGTTTTATAAGAACAGTGTGACAGTTTCCTATAGAAAAGTGCCTTGTTTGTACAGTTTTCTATTGAAAAGTGTCTGGTTTGGACAGTTTTCTATAGAAAAGTGACTTGTTTGGATAGTTTTCTATTGAAAAGTGATTTGTTTGGACACTTTTCTATAGGAAAGTGTTTTGTTTGGACAGTTTACTATTGAAAAGCGTCTTGTTTGAATAGTTTTCTATAGAAAAGTCTTGTCTTGTTTGGACAGCTTTCTATATATACGTGTCTTGATTGGAAAATTTTCCATAGAAAAGTGTCTTTTGTGGACAGTTTTCTAAGAAAAGTTGCTTGTGTTTTCTTTGGACAGTTTTCGATGGAAAAGTGCCTTGTCAGGACAATTTTCGATGGAAAAGTATCTTGTCTGGACAGTTTATATAGAAAAGTGTTTAATCTAGTCTATAGTCTAGTCTATAATGTAGTCTATAGTCTAGTTTATAATCTAGTCTATAGTGTAGTCTATAGTCTAGTCTATATCTAGTCTATAATCTAGTCTATAATCTAGTCTATAGTCTAGTCTATAGTTAGTCTATAGTCCAGTCTATAGTCTAGTCTATAGTCTAGTCTATAGTCTAGTCTATAGTCTAGTCTATAGTCTAGTCTATAGTCTAGTCTATAGTCTAGTCTATAGTCTAGTCTATAGTCTAGTCTATAGTCTAGTCTATAGTCTAGTCTATAGTCTAGTCTATAGTCTAGTCTATAGTCTAGTCTATAGTCTAGTCTATAGTCTAGTCTATAGTCTAGTCTATAGTCTAGTCTATAGTCTAGTCTATAGTCTAGTCTATAGTCTAGTCTATAGTCTAGTCTATAGTCTAGTCTATAGTCTAGTCTATAGTCTAGTCTATAGTCTAGTCTATAGTCTAGTCTATAGTCTAGTCTATAGTCTAGTCTATAGTCTAGTCTATAGTCTAGTCTATAGTCTAGTCTATAGTCTAGTCTATAGTCTAGTCTATAGTCTAGTCTATAGTCTAGTCTATAGTCTAGTCTATAGTCTAGTCTATAGTCTAGTCTATAGTCTAGTCTATAGTCTAGTCTATAGTCTAGTCTATAGTCTAGTCTATAGTCTAGTCTATAGTCTAGTCTATAGTCTAGTCTATAGTCTAGTCTATAGTCTAGTCTATAGTCTAGTCTATAGTCTAGTCTATAGTCTAGTCTATAGTCTAGTCTATAGTCTAGTCTATAGTCTAGTCTATGTCTAGTCTATAGTCTAGTCTATAGTCTAGTCTATAGTCTAGTCTATAGTCTAGTCTATAGCCTAGTCTATAGTCTAGTCTATAGTCTAGTCTATAGTCTAGTCTATAGTCTAGTCTATAGTCTAGTCTATAGTCTAGTCTATAGTCTAGTCTATAGTCTAGTCTATAGTCTAGTCTATAGTCTAGTCTATAGTCTAGTCTATAGTCTAGTCTATAGTCTAGTCTATAGTCCTAGTCTATAAGTCTAGTCTATAATCTAGTCTATAGTCTAGTCTATAGTCTAGTCTATAGTCTAGTCTATAGTCTAGTCTATAGTCTAGTCTATAGTCTAGTCTATAGTCTAGTCTATAGTCTAGTCTATAGTCTAGTCTATAGTCTAGTCTATAGTCTAGTCTATAGTCTAGTCTATAGTCTAGTCTATAGTCTAGTCTATAGTCTAGTCTATAGTCTAGTCTATAGTCTAGTCTATAGTCTAGTCTATAGTCTAGTCTATAGTCTAGTCTATAGTCTAGTCTATAGTCTAGTCTATAGTCTAGTCTATAGTCTAGTCTATAGTCTAGTCTATAGTCTAGTCTATAGTCTAGTCTATAGTCTAGTCTATAGTCTAGTCTATAGTCTAGTCTATAGCCTAGTCTATTCAGTCTATAGTCTATAGTCTAGTCTATAGTCTAGTCTATAGTCTAGTCTATAGTCTAGTCTATAGTCTAGTCTATAGTCTAGTCTATAGTCTAGTCTATAGTCTAGTCTATAGTCTAGTGTATAGTCTAGTCTATAGTTTAGTCTGTAGTCTAGTCTGTAGTCTTGTCTATAGTCTAGTCTATAGTCTAATACTAGACTGTATTCTAGTCTATAGTCTAGACTATAGTCTAGTCTATAGTTCAGTCTACATAGTATTTTCCATACTACACTATAGAGTAGTCTAGTCTACATTTCTTCATAACTAAAGATCTAAAAATTAGGTTAAAAGGTCACCCATATAAGTGTTGCGTTATTGGCATTAAACCAATAACGAGTTATTTTGGCGTCTTAAATATCAAAGAATTAAAATTAATGGCGAAAATAAAAACATTGAAAATGTTTGCCTTAAAAGCGTAACGCAAAAGCGATATTTAAAGTTTGTTTAATTTTTGTATCTTCAATTTTGAAAATCTGCCAAATAAAGACTAGACGAGACAAAAAATAAGCTTATTTTTATTTGTAAGAATGATGACAAGTTAAGAACACTTGAAAATATTTCTTTAAATCCTTTTCAAGATAATACTATTATTTAGGGTAAATTTAAGTTAAGTTCTTAGAAAAAAGTAAAGTATTTGTTATGTATTTTTTTTTTACTCACCATATAAATAAGAATAATGTTGATAAATTAAATAAAGTAAATTTAACATCCTTAAATAAGGAGAAATCAAAAACAGATTTCATTGTATCGATGAGATTGTCATACCAAGTCTGTAATGAAAATATATAAAAAAACAACAAATTAATTAAAATTAAAATTTATAAGAGTAAATATGATTTATAAGAGATTCTATTTGTTTAATTTTAAAGAAAAATTTATATTTCTCTGGTTAAAGTTCATAATTTTAATCAAAAATAAATCGCATCGCATCGTTTCATCGTAACACACGCTTTAAGTATAGAAAAGTAACATCTAAGTATGTTTGTATGTCTGTATGTATCGCTCTACAAAGCCTTTCCATATACATGTATAAGAATTTTGCTCATAGCAACTAATTTTATTACAGACTAGCTATACCCAGTGTGCTTCGCTACCCTCATCGTAATGGAATAAAATAAATATTATTGTAAATGTATATATATCTGCAATATCAAAAAGTCCCCTATTTATATTTATGTTTATATATACAATATTTTAGAAAACTCAAAAAGTACCAATGAAGTACAAAAAGGTAACAAAAGACCTCTTTTATTTAATTTCATGTTCCTAAGTTCAATATTATAGAAAATTAAAAAAGTACCAGTTGAAGAACGAAAAATTACCAAAGGGTCCCCTTTTATAGATTCTCATTAACTCTGGGCTCCACATGGTTAATTTCATGTTATAAAAAACACAAAAAGTACCTTTTGAAGAACGAAAAATTACCAAAAAGTCCTCTTTTATATGTTCTCACTTACTCCGGGCTTTACGTACTTAATTTCATGTTTCTAGGTTCAATATTATAGAAAATTCAAAAAGTACCTTTTGAAGAACGAAAAAGTGCCGAAAAGTCCCCTTTTATAGGTTATCACTTAATCTTGGCTGTACTTGCTTAATTTCATGTTTCTAGGTTCAATATTATAGAAAATTCAAAAAGTACCTTTTGAAGAACGAAAAAGTACCAAAAAGTCCCCTCTTGTAGATTCTCATTTACTCCAGGCTCTATATGCTTAATTTCATGCTTCTAGGATCAATATTATAGAAAATTCAAAAAGTACCTTTTGAAGAACGAAAAAGTACCAAAAAGTCCCCTTTTATAGATTCTCATTTACTCCAGGCTCTACATGCTTAATTTCATGCTTCTAGGATCAATATTATAGAAAATTCAAAAAGTACTTTTTGAAGAACGAAAAAGTACCAAAAAGTCCCCTTTTATAGGTCCTCACTTAATTCGGGCTCTACATGTTTAATTTCATGTTTCTAGGTTCAATATTTTAGAAAATTCAAAAAGTACCTTTTGAAGAACAAAAAAGTACCAAAAAGTCCCCTTTTATAGTTTCTCACTTAATCCAGGCTCTACATGCATACTTTCATGTTTCTATTTTCAATATTATAGAAAATTCATAAAGTACCTTTTGAAGAACGAAAAAGTACCAAAAAGTCCCCTTTTATAGATTCTCATTTACTACGGACTCTAAATGCTTATTTTCATGTTTCTAGGTTCAATTTAATAGAAAACTCAAAAAGTACCAGTCGAAGGACGAAAAAGTACCAAAAAGTCCCCTTTTATAGATTCTCATTTACTCCAGGCTCTAGATGCTTAATTTCATGCTTCTAGGATCAATATTATAGAAAATTCAAAAATACCAGTCGAAAGACGAAAAAGTACCAAAAAGTCCCCTTTTATAGATTCTCATTTACTAAGGGCTCTACATGCTTAATTTCATGTTTCTAGGTTAAATTTTATAGAAAACTCAAAAAGTACCAGTCGAAAGACGAAAAAGTACCAAATAGTCCCCTTTTATAGATTCTCATTTAATAAGGGCTCTACATGCTTAATTTTATGTTTCTAGGTTAAATTTTATAGAAAACTCAAAAAGTACCAGTCGAAGGACGAAAAAGTACCAAAAAGTCCCCTTTTATAGATTCTCATTAACTAAGGCCTCCGCATGCTTAATTTCATGTTTCTAGGTTAAATTTTATAGAAAACTCAAAAAGTACCAGTCGAAGGACGAAAAAGTACCAAAAAGTCCCCTTTTATAGATTCTCATTTACTCCGGGCTCTACATGCTTAATTTCATGTTTCTAAGTTAAATGTTATAGAAAACTCAAAAAGTACCAGTCGAAAGACGAAAAAGTACCAAAAAGTCCCCTTTTATAGATTCTCATTTACTAAGGGCTCTACATGCTTAATTTCATGTTTCTAGGTTAAATTTTATAGAAAACTCAAAAAGTACCAGTCGAAGGACGAAAAAGTACCAAAAAGTCCCCTTTTATAGATTCTCATTTACTAATGGCTCTACATGCTTAATTTCATGTTTCTAGGTTAAATTTTATAGAAAACTCAAAAAGTACCAGTCGAAGGACAAAAAAGTACCAAAAAGTCCCCTATTATAGATTCTCATTTACTCTGGGCTCTACATGCTTAATTTCATGTTTCTAGGTTAAATTTTATAGAAAACTCAAAAAGTACCAGTCGAAGGACGAAAAAGTACCAAAAAGTCCCTATTATAGATTCTCATTTACTCTTGGCTCTACATGCTTAAATTCATGTTTCTAGGTTAAATTTTATAGAAAACTCAAAAAGTACCAGTCGAAAGACGAAAAAGTTCCAAAAAGTCCCCTTTTATAGATTCTCATTTACTCCGGGCTCTACATGCTTAATTTCATGTTTCTAGGTTAAATTTTATAGAAAACTCAAAAAGTATCAGTCGAAAGACGAAAAAGTACCCAAAAAGTCCCCTTTTATAGATTCTCATTTACTAAGGTTAAATTTTATAGAGAGGTTAAATTTTATAGAAAACTCAAAAAGTACCAGTCGAAGGACGAAAAAGTACCAAAAAGTCCCCTTTTATAGATTCTCATTTACTAAGGGCTCTACATGCTTAATTTCATGTTTCTAGGTTAAATTTTATAGAAAACTCAAAAAGTACCAGTCGAAAGACGAAAAAGTACCAAATAGTACCCTTTTATAGATTCTCATTTACTAAGGGCTCTACATGCTTAATTTTATGTTTCTAGGTTAAATTTTATAGAAAACTCAAAAAGTACCAGTCGAAGGACGGAAAAGTACCAAAAAGTCCCCTTTTATAGATTCTCATTAACTAAGGCCTCCGCATGCTTAATTTCATGTTTCTAGGTTAAATTTTATAAAAAACTCAAAAAGTACCAGTCGAAGGACGAAAAAGTACCAAAAAGTCCCCTTTTATAGATTCTCATTTACTCCGGTCTCTACATGTTTAATTTCATGTTTCTAGGTTCAATATTATAGAAAATTCAAAAAGTACCTTTTGAAGAACGAAAAAGTACCAAAAAGTCCCATTTTATAGATTCTCATTTACTCCGAGCTCTACATGCTTAATTTCATGTTTCTAGGTTTAATTTTAAAGAAAACTCAAAAAAGTACCTGTGTAGAACGAAAAAGTAGCGAAAAGTCCCTTTATTATTAATTTCATGTTTCTATTTCAATATCATAGAAAACTCAAAAAGGACCAGTTGGAGAATGAAAAGTACCAAAAAATATCACTTGATACCGGGGTTCCAAATAACACCCCATTAGGATATTTAGTGTTTCTAAATTTAAAAATTTTATCTAAATTGGATCATTGTGGTTGAATAAAATCAAATTTCCCGTTTTTACCCCTTTTGGTACTTTTTTCCTCCCCATTAACGAAATAAAAATTCTATTCCAAAAAGTTGCAACATCGTAGTGGGAGCCCGTTATTATGTATTCATATGTATAATTTAATAAACCAAAAACAATGTTTTATGAAAAAAGTACCAAAAATAGGTACAATTTTAACCCCTTAAACGTCCGAATATCCAAAAAGTACTAAATTCATATTTTTATTTTTTCGTTAAGTTATGAAGGAGTTAAAAATATTTTTTGAATGTGCACTGGTTTAAAAGATACATGGGGTGCGAAAAAAGTACCAAAATACAGTTTTTACCCGTTTATTCCCTAAAGGGGCCGAATTTTAAAAAAGTACCAGACACCTGTCCGTTTATTTTTTAAATGAACGGCGATAAGCTTTAATCTGTTTTTGTATCTTTTCTAGTTTAGGAGATATAAGGTTACCGAATTTACCCGTTTTTACCCTTTTTTACCCCCTAAACATTCGAATTTCCAAAAATCCCGTCTTAGTGGATCTATTTGGCGGGAGGCCAACCTCCTGTCCAAATTTCAGCTCTTTAGCTTCAACCGTTTAGGCTGTGCGATGATGAATCAGTCAGTGAATCAGTCAGTCAGTCAGTCAGTCAGTAACGTTAGAATTTTATATATATAGATAATCTTCGTTGGTTGTGTTTGATATTGTAGTAATCATACTCATACTTATTTAGTCTGAACATTACTTACGTATAGTGAAATCTTCTTTGTCTTTATTATCTCAAAAAAAATAATTCGATTTAGGCCTAAATCTATTTAGTCGTTGTAAGTTAATTTGATTAGAGAATATTTACTAAAATTCTATATGAATAAGAATTAATAAAGATTGTAGAACAGTGAAAAGATTGTAGAACAGTGAAACAATGGTCTGTTGATTTAACATGATTCTATTAAGTTGTGTGATTAAGATTTAAGATAAAGAGAATTGAAATTTAAAGAAGAAAGATCTTTAATAAAAAATCACTTGGAAAAGCTTGAATTGTAGTGATTTTAGTTCTTTAGATGATTTATTTAGACTATAGACTAGACTATAGACTAGACTATAGACTAGACTATAGACTAGACTATAGACTAGACTATAGACTAGACTATAGACTAGACTATAGACTAGACTATAGACTAGACTATAGACTAGACTATAGACTAGACTATAGACTAGACTATACTAGACTAGACTAGACTATAGACTAGACTATAGACTAGACTATAGACTAGACTATAGACTAGACTATAGACTAGACTATAGACTAGACTATAGACTAGACTATAGACTAGACTATAGACTAGACTATAGACTAGACTATAGACTAGACTATAGACTAGACTAGACTAGACTAGACTAGACTATAGACTAGACTATAGACTAGACTATAGACTAGACTATAGACTAGACTATAGACTAGACTATAGACTAGACTATAGACTAGACTATAGACTAGACTATAGACTAGACTATAGACTAGACTATAGACTAGACTATAGACTAGACTATAGACTAGACTATAGACTAGACTATAGACTAGACTATAGACTAGACTATAGACTAGACTATAGACTAGACTATAGACTAGACTATAGACTAGACTATAGACTAGACTATAGACTAGACTAGACTAGACTATAGACTAGACTATAGATTAGACTATAGACTAGACTATAGACTAGACTATAGACTAGACTATAGACTAGACTATAGACTAGACTATAGACTAGACTATAGACTAGACTATAGACTAGACTACAGACTAGACTATAGACTAGACTATAGACTAGACTATAGACTAGACTATAGACTAGACTATAGACTAGACTATAGACTAGACTATAGACTAGACTATAGACTAGACTATAGACTAGACTATAGATTAGACTATAGACTAGACTATAGACTAGACTATAGACTAGACTATAGACTAGACTATAGACTAGACTATAGACTAGACTATAGACTAGACTATAGACTAGACTATAGACTAGACTATAGACTAGACTATAGACTAGACTATAGACTAGATTATAGACTAGACTATAGACTAGACTATAGACTAGACTATAGACTAGACTATAGTCTACATTGACGTTTAAAAAACAGTAATCGCACTGTCTCTGATGCCCTTAGGTTCTTGGTCTCTATCAAACTGATTTTTACGTCATCGATACGACCACATGAAACATCCGATAAATAAATCTTTAGACGTTTACAATTAACATATACCTAGACAGTCTAGCGTCAGTCGATAAGGCTTTAATTGTAATGTATTCTTAGACATGTATACTCTGTGTCCCAAATTTGTCGAAACTCTGTCAGTTATGAGGTCATTCAAGGGAAAAATGTGCTATTTAGATATCGTTCCTGGACGAATATATTAAGTGGACGGTCTACCATTATCTTTTGCAGAACATTTAAAGTATTTTGAGCCTTGATAGACTTCTAACACATTTCAACACAAAAACGCTCTTTCAGTATCTAGACTGTCTTTAGGATGATGCACTCTGGGACATTTTAACTTGGCAAACCGCCCTCACTTTGGAGTTATATTGAAATCCAGGGTTATAGAGGTGGTATAAGTGCCCTTAGTCCGGCGGTACTATAAATTGGTTGAAACATTTGACTTGTGGTCTGACCAGAAATTTTCGGACTTTATTTTATCGCGGTTATTGGAGAAGTTGCTTCGGGATGTCGGAGGTGGGAATCCAAATCGTGGAAAGAGAATGTTGATTCAAAAATAGATACATACATAAAAAATAATTTCGGAATAAGTACGGTACTGTTGCTGAGACTGCAGGATCCCTCAGAGAAATCACTGTGGAACTAAATGTTGAGAATAAGTTGATATGAAATAAAATGTAGAATCAGGGATGTGCGGACCTCACCCTAGCCGCAAACCCAAGTTAATGCGTCGAATGGAAGCGTTTCGTTATGGGTTCAATGGTGCTGGATGTACGGATGTGTTATCTATAAAGCTATGTTCATTTTCTGGGGTTTACTCTGTTCATGCGAGACCTTTTTGTGTCCTTTGTGTGTAAAGAACGATGTCTTGGCTAAATAATGGAAATCGTATTTCCATTAAGAGTGATGTCGGCAATAAAAATGTTTCTGAAACGAAAACCTACTACTGGTAGCCTACTTCCCAGATAGGTACCTAACTATGAAAAAATGTTTGGTAAAAAAATGTAACGCTAAAAGTTCTGACAATGGCGCATATTTGGGCAGTAACAGTGTCATCTTTTTGTACTGAGGATGCTTAGTACTTCCTATATTCAGACAGCGAAACTGTGTATTCCGGAATGGAAAGCACCAAAGGTAAAAGTTTCGTCGTTCGTTTCTTGTATTTTTGATATACTCGCGAGTCATGTGTCGTCTTCATCCTGCAATCCTGAGCAAAATACTAGTACGGAGGTGGGTATCATGTTATCCGTGGCGGACAATGCGTCACTGGCAAAAACATAGATGAAAGAGATCGATGTACTCGGGAAAAACTCTAAGCTACCTGAGTCTCCTTTAAATATAGGTGTGAATTCCGACTTTGATTCCTCAAATGATAATAACAAACCATCATAGCGAATCTCACAAAGGAAGAAATAGAGCAAATGGTGAAGGAGGTGAAACTACCTAATACCGGAGCTTAGAGGAGGAAGTTGAAGGAAATGATTCAGGAAATCATACTGAGTCAATCCCAAGATACTCCAATGAAACAAATCGGATTCTCTCTCAATATCTGAAAATGAAAGAAAACCATAAGTCCTCTTGTAATAATGAAACGGTGGGTAGAACCAAAAAGATCTTATGGCGTGGCCCTAACGAGAGCAGACGAGAAGCCTTCTCAAGCCTGAGGTTAGTAAGATGTTACGTATTCTGAGTGGACACACATGATTACGGCCACAGCTGTAGTAAATTGGGCATGCGGATTCAGAGCGAAATTAGATCCAAATATCTTGGGAGTGATACTATTTCGGACATATAAATTCCCTCATGGACACTGATGGGAAAATTCTTAGGAATTACGTCTAGGAAACTGAGTTTCTGAACATCGGTTTTTGTTTTTACCAACAAAATTTTTTTATGAAAAGGAGCGCAACAGGACCGATCGTGGCTTAGGTGAATTTCTTCGGATTTTATGTTGATAGATCCCACAATCGTTTTGCAAGTCGAGGTAGAATGTGTCAAGAAAACTACATGACTAAAAGCTGGGATTAATTTAAAGAATTTATAATTTTAATTATACATTGATCGAAGACTGACTAAGCTGTAGAATCTCTCAACCAAGTCCGAAATTATTGAAAAGTTGATCAAGCCGATGCCAATGGCTTACACTAAGGCCCTTTTATGGCAGCCATACTTATCCAGTAGATAAGCTCAAGTTGAAACCATTTGAACCAAAGCGATCTTCGGGGGTAACCCACTAAAAGATTCCATCTTCTATGAGGGAGACAACCAAAGAAGCAAATGCCTCCAATCAACCATAACTGCCATCTGGCATTTTCAGTTTCGATATATCCATTGAGTATTATTACAACTATTACCTTAACAACGATATTAAGCTTCCAGACAATTGAGAAATCGTGAACTTTTCAAAAGACTAGATCATATAGAACCTTTTAGTAAAGACACAGAGTGTCAAAGCAATTTTCTTGGGAATCTTTCCAAAATAGTGTAAATCGAACCAAATGAAAGCGACAGATCATCTGCCATGAAGAAAACAACTAAAGAGGAAAAAACTAGTACTCAATCGTGCTCATACTGTCATCGTACTAAATACTTCACAAGGATCTTAAGCATTCAGAAAAATTTCGGTCTCTTTTCTCTGCCCAGAATTATAATGACTAGATTCTTCACAAGGATCTTAAGTATTCAGCAAATTTTCGTGAATCAAGCTAATATATCTTTAACTAATTTCGATTTCAAATATATAAAAATTAAATGGATTTCATACATAACAATTAATCATACTCACATCTTCATCTTCCTTAGCAATTGTCGTCATTGAATTCCTATAGATATTAGGACACGATGAAGCTCTCAAACGATAACGATGTGTACTCAACATAGCACCACGATAATGCATAGAATTACGATGTATTCTCATATCCTTAAGGAAATTTGAATTGCGTATCGATATGTTGCGCCTTAGATTTGAACGATAACTGGGCTTTTTCGATTTCGAAAGTCTTCTCATGCCTGTTATGCTATCGATACGGGTTCTCTTTATAGGCGCCTTTGTCTGTTGACCCGTTAAGGGTTCATCTTCGGGTATCGTTATGACAGCCGGACCACCATTTCTACTCGCACTAGTACTGTTGACAATTTCATTGTGTTTCTTAAGATTGGATTCTATTAAAGCTAAACCATTATCCTTAATGGCGGTAAAATACGAGTGAACTACGGGATTGAGAACATCAACGGAATTGTGACGATGACCATTGGGCCTTAAGTCCTTTTTGGCCGCAAAAAATATGTTCTCGTTGAGCGAGTAACGTGAGTTGGCACAATTGTCTGTATGATTATTGTGTTCGCGGGTATATTTTTGTGTTAAATAACCCTCATCGGTGGAGGAGCGCAGTGAGATAAGGGAGGTATTCAAGGGCGTACGATTGCCCGATGAACGTTTCTCAGAAGGCGATAAAGTCTCTATGGAGGCTAAAAAGTTTTTCTTGGCTGTTTCGGCCACCTCGCTGGGTATGCCACCCATCATGGTGTCATCGGGTGAACCGATAATGGCAGCTGTTGCATACGGATTACCGGCCGAGGACATTGATAGTAAGTTTTCTCTTGAGGGTGCTTCAACACCTTCTTTCAGTCTTAAAGATCTTCTACTCGTACTCTTAACTTCGTAAAGTTCCTCTAATTCTTGAGAACTCAAAAATGTCGGCAGAAACAGTTCACTGCGATATCTTTTCATGTGGGTTTCATTAAGATCTTCTATTTGCTGGTTAGCTTCGGTATTGTTTTTCGTTACCAAAGTATCCAACACATATTCCTTAGTGGCTCCCGTATCCAACAGTTTCTTGATTTCCTCCAAGCATACACTCGAATTCGAAAATGTAGTAACACTTTGTGATCTACTTTCCAAACGATTTTCTTCAATCAACCAATCGGGATCACGCATTAAAGCACCACAAACACAGGCATTTAGCATGGTACCGGCCAAGATTAAAGTAGCACCTCTCCAGCCATACGTATCGATCAGCCATTGTGTTAGGGGGGCATATAAAAAGGTACCTATACCTGTTCCAGAAGCACCTATGCCGGTGGCAAAAGTTCTTTTCTTGTCAAACCAAAAAGCTATGGATACAACGGCAGTGACATAGCCTATACCCAGGCCCAAACCCGAAATTATGCCAAAGGTAACCATTAACATTTCCACGGAATTAACCACCGAGGATAAGCCAAAGCCAATGGCTGATACTACACCACCTATTATGGTCATTTTGCGGCAGCCATACTTATCCACCAGATTCGACCAAATAGGACCCATTAGTAAAGGCACTGAGAAAAATAGTGATGAAATCCAAGCGGTCTTCGAAGGGCTCTCACCAAAATAGTCCAGCAATTCGGTGTTAATCAGACCAAATGAAAATGACAGACCATCTGCTATGAGGGAGACAACCAAAGAGGCAAATACTACTACCCAACCATAACCGCCATCCGGCATTTCCGGTTTCTTTTTCTCCGTTGAGCCCGAGTCTATTGAGTCGCCCGAATCATTCGATATCAAACGTGTTCTCTTCTTTGCATTGCCATTACCATTGCCGGTGCCATTGGCTAGCGAAGTCATGGCTGTATTGTCGGCTGCATTTATGGTGATAATGCTGTTCTTAAGCATGCGTGCGTTCTCTTCATGCTCTTGCAAATCTTCGGAAGATAGATTACAAAATGTTACTTCCGGAAACAGATCATGTTTGATGGATTTATTAAGGGGTGTGGTTTTAACCGAAGCCACGACCGCTGGCGAAAGTTCTGTTTTACTATCGCTGAGCGGCGTGGTGAGGGGTTGATAAATGCTGCCATTTTGTTTTTGACTACTAATACTAGTATTGTTATTTGATTTAGAAATCATTTTTGAATTAATTGCAGTTTAAACGGCTTTGGACGTGATAGGGAGGGGGCGTTATAAAAGGTGGGTTCTTTTTTTTTTTTTTGCAAAAACGAGGTTTGTTTTCCAAAGGGAGTTGTTTTTTTTTTTTAATATAAATTTTATTTAATTTATTGATTTTGGTTTTCTATTTAGTTATATTTTTTCTAATTGAACACAATATTTTTCAGCAAAGATTTGTATAAGTTTTGTTGTTTATTGTACTAGATTCCTTTTTTGCTTTTCTCGTTTTAGAATCCTGATTTGTAGAATAATTTCCTTACGACTTGAGTCGTTTTCTTCACTTTGTTTTTAAGTCTTTAGACTCTTATCTCTTTTTCTTTCTCTTTAATAAAATTCCCTATATTTTTCTTTTCTCTTTTTAGAGTCTTTTAAAGACGTTCGGATATTTT
Source organism: Lucilia sericata (assembly GCF_015586225.1). Taxonomy (NCBI): domain Eukaryota; kingdom Metazoa; phylum Arthropoda; class Insecta; order Diptera; family Calliphoridae; genus Lucilia; species Lucilia sericata. Next base: position 272,124 of record NW_023994560.1, read on the forward strand.
TTTAGAATTTAAAAAAAATTGAGCATAGTTTTTTGTATAAAGGGTGTTTAAGGGAGAAATTTAGAGACTGGTCCTTCTTGTCCTTCTTTCCCGGCTTTCTTTAATAGCCTTGAACAAATTTAGACTTAACTGACAAAGTCGCTGTCTGTATTTGTCTAACGTTGATGATGACGATGATCTTTACAGGATGCTTTCATGTAAACCAAGTGTAGATTTCAACTCGAATATTTTCAACTGTTGATGGCTTTTGTAGAAACTGTGTGGAAGAGAGAGAGAGAGAGAGAGAAATGAAATATATGATTAATATTATATATTATAATATAAGGACCTATTGTAATAACTAAAATCGTTGAGTTTTAATAGTGAAATTTTAGTCATCATTTCATCTATTTTTGATAACTAACTAGTTTTGTAACTGATTACTCCTGCAGCGGTAAGAATATAGATGGCTAATTAGTCAAGACTAAATACTGCTCTGCAATAAAGTCTCTGGACTAATCTATAGTCAAGATTATGGACTGATGAATTGTAAAAACTATAGACTGATCTATAGTCAAGACTAAAAACTGATGTGTTCAAGACCATAGACTGATATATAGTTAAGACTATTGATTGATCAATAGTCAAGACTAAAAACTGATGTGTTCAAGACCATAGACTGATATATAGTTAAGACTATTGATTGATCAATAGTCAAGACTATAACGTAATCTATTGTTCAGACTTTAGCCTAATCTACTATAGGCTGATCTACAGTCAAGACTGCAGACTGATCTATAGTCACGACTATAGACTGATCTATAGTCAAGACTATAGACTGATCTATAGTCAAGACTATAGACAGATCTATAGTCACGACTATAGACTGATCTATAGTCAAGACTATAGACTGATAGTCCAGACTATAGACTGATCTATAGTCAGGACTATAGACTGATCTATAGTCGAGACTATAGACTGATCTATAGTTAAGATAATAGACTGATCTATGGTCAAGACTATAGACAGAACTACTGTCAACACTATAGACTGATCTATAGTCAAGATTATAGACTGAAATATAGTCAAGACTATAGACTGAACTATAGTCAAGACTATAAACTGATCTATAGTCTAGACTAAAGACTGATCTATAGTCAAGATCTATAGTTCAAACTATAGACTGATGTATAGTTCAAACTATAGACTGATCTGTAGTCAAAATTATAGTCAAAACTACTATAGACCGATCTATAGTAAATATTATAGACTGAACTGTAGTCAACACTATAGACTGATCTATAGTCAAGATTATAGACTGAACTATAGTCAAGACTATAGACTGAACTATAGTCAAGACTATAAACTGATCTATAGTTAAGACTGTAGATTCAGCTTTAATCATTGATTATTAATCAAAAGACTATAGACTAATCTATAGTCAATACTATAGACTGAACTATAGTCAAGACTATAGACTGAACTACATTCAACACTATAGACTGAACTACATTCAACACTATAGGCTGATCTATATTCAAGACTATAGACTGGTCAATAGTCAAGACTATAGACTGATCTATATTCAGGACTATAGACCGATAGACTGATCTATAGTTCAAACTATAGTCAAAACTGCTATAGACTGATCTATAGTAAACATTATAGACTGAACTGTAGTCAAGACTATAGACTGATCTATAGTCAAGACTATAGACTGAACTATAGTCAAGACTATAGACTGAACTATAGTCAAGAGTATAAACTGATTTAAGTTAAGACTGTAGATTAATCTATTAATCAATAGACTATAGACTAATCTATAGTCAATACTATAGACTAAACTATAGTCAAGACTGTGGACTGATCCATAGTTCAAACTATAGACTGATCTATAGTCAAGACTATAGACTGATCTATAGTCAAGACTATAGACTGATTTATAGTCAAGACTACAGACTGATCTATAGTTAAGATTATAGACTGATCTATTGTCAAGACTATAGAATGAACTATAGTCAAGACTATAGACAGATCTATACCTAAGACTTAAACTGATATATAGTTAAGATTATAGACTGATCTACGGTTAAGAGTATAGACTGACTTGTAGTTAAGATCATAGTCTATAGTCAAGACTATAAACTGATCTATAGTCAATACCAAAGACTGATCTATAGGTAAGACTATAGATTGATCCATAGTCTGTATTCAAGACTATAAACCAATCTATAGTCAAGACTATAGACTTATTCATAGTCAAAACCATAGACTGATCTTTAGTCAAGACTATAGAATGATTTATAGTCAAGACTACAAACCTGGCTAATCAAGAATAGAAATAGGTTCCTAACAAAAAAAAAATGTTAAAACAAATGCAAAATATTTGCAAATTCATTATGTGATGCAACATTTTGCAAAAAATAGCAACATTGTAGAACCTTTTCTTGACGTATTTACAAACAAAATATTATAAATAATTTATTTATAAATAAAGAAAAATACATAATACATACATACGTTCATTATAGAAGACACTGCTAATATAAATTTAACATTTAAAATATTATTAATGGAAAAATACACTTAAGAAGGAAAAATTTTGGCAAGAGTAATAAATAAACGAACCAAACCGACAATATTTAATTATTCCATAACAAACGTTGAGATTTTACATACAAAATTTGCATAATAATGTAATGTGTATGTTTATAACAGCTCTTTGGATAATAATTATTTACTATATTTAAATTATTTTTTTTTATAAATAAATGTTGTCACTATAATTGGTACAAAACACAATTGATTTTTACGGTCTTATAAATCCAACTAAACATTTCAATTTCAACTGTTTTAGATGCGTCATTTTTTTTGCATAATTTTTTTGTTTCAGTTTTTTTTCAATTTTTTTTATTTTTGTTTAATATTTTATTGTTTGTTTGCAAACAATAAATACAAAAAACACAATGTTTTTAGCATGTTTTTTGTTGTTACTTTTTATTCTGTTTAATTTTTGTTTTTTTCGTATTTTAAACTAAAAACGCGTAAACGTTAAAAATCAAAACAAAACGAAGAAAAAATACTATAGACAGACAGACAACGAGAGTGTGTCAACAAACGTTCTTTGTTGGAATAGAAATTGGCAACTGTTAGTAAAATACTACTATCTAGGGCTGGTGGCGCTTCTAGAGAGGGCCAGACCAAATAACTGTTTGTTTTTGCAGAATTTAATTTAATTTTAAAACTAACAACAATTTTCGTAACACACTTTTAAATAATAATAATAAAACACATTTTATCGTTTGTTGTTTTTGTTGTTAAATAATAATTTTTCAAAATTTATTTCCTTCAACTTGACCTCATGAAAATAGATTGTGCAGAAAGAAATTTAGTAAAGGAAATATTGTAAAAGAAAAACGCAAAGAGAAATGAAAAAAAAACAACAAAATACACAAAAAAACATTAAAAACAAATTAAGAAAATCATTATTAAAAGAAAATTATAGTTGAAAAGGTCTCTACTATTTGGCAGACACATTAAAAGAGGGATAGAGAGAGTAAGAGTGATCAAAGAGATATGAACAAGTAAGCAGAGTTGCCTTACTTTTAGTGGTATGTAGAAAATAAGGTTAAAAATATATTGAACTCTTTATCTGATAAAAATTTGCGTAAAATAGTTTTGTAAAAAAGTTTTTTATACCCTCCACCACCATCAGTGGTGATAGAGGGTATATATAACTTTGTCATTCCGTGTGTAACACCAAGAAATATTCATCTGAGACCCAACAAAGTATATATATTCTTGGACCTTATGAAATTCTGAGTCGATTTAGCTATGTCCGTCTGTCCGTCTGTCCGTCCGTCCGTCTGTCTGTCTGTCTGTATAAAACATTCTCACGTTAACACGAAGCAATAAAAATTAACGAAATTCACCCAAAATATTTGTTATTGTCCTAGGCAGTTTGGTATTGAAAATGAGCAAAATCGGTTTACACCATGAAAAGTTATGAATCAAAATTTGAAACAACCTCGAAAAAAATAAGCATTTTTTACACATTCTGATGTAATTTTCTCGAAAATTATGAAAGATAATTCCATGAAAATCGGCATACATTCGTTTCTACACAAGATCTTGATTCCTGCTGAAAATTGCCAGAATCGGTCCACAATTTCATATACCTCCCATACAAAAGTACATATTCCCGGAAAATGGGATTTTTGTTAATAACTTCCGTCACAATGTCGAAATCTTTACAAAATTTTACAAATTAAAATCTTATATCAATTTCATTCAGAGAAAAAATTTTCTGGATCGATCCATAATTGGACATAGCTCCCATACAAGGTCCCCTCCCGAAAATAACTTAAACGCAAATAATTCATTTCTAAATCAAGTTGTCTATATAAAATTTGGTACAAGTATTGCCCTCACATACAGAAGTATTACTGTAAAATTTTTTTCCTATCGGTCCATTCTTGGTCATAGCTCCCATGCAAGGTTCCTTCCCGAAAATCACATAAACGCACATAACTCATTACAAAATATTGATATCCATACATTTAGCACAAATATTGCTCTTATATACATAAATTACACTATAAAATTGTTTTACGATTGGTCCATACTTGGTCATAGCTCTCATACTAGGCCCCCTCCAGAAAATTACTTAATTGTACAATATTCATTACCAAATAATGATATAGATACAGAATTTTGAAATTTTGTTTTTATATACACAATTGGTCGTAGCTCCCATACAAGGTCCTCTTTCGAAAATCTCTTAAATGCACATTACTCATTACCAAATAAAGCTATTGATACAAAAATTCTATTTCAAGATTTTTGCACGATCGGTTCATAACACACATTACTTATTACTAAATTACGATATAGATACAGAATTTTACTGAAATATAGCTTTCATGTCCAGAAGTTTTGCTTAAAGAATTTTTTAACGATCGGTCTATATTGGTCATATCTCCCATACTAGGTCCTGCTCCTAAAACCGTATTTAACTAGTTGCATTATCAATTTGTGTAGAACAAAATTATATATATATGTATTTTGAAAATCCTTAAATCTTTCACACACATGCATACATGCAAATTAATAAAGATCGCCGAGCGTTGGTAATGTTCAATAAATCTTGGAATTGTAATAGATTAGAGCTGTTTGAATCTAGGGATTTTTTTATTTAAGATATGAGAAAACTTATTTCTACAAATATTTGATCAATTAGAAAAGTATTAATATAAAAGTAGCTGGTGGAGGATATTTAAGATTCGGCTCAGCCGAATATAGCACTCTAACTTGTTTATATTTAAAATAGGGAATAGAATAGACCCGTTCATATTAATTGTTAAAACTAGAACCGATTGGACTGTAAGGTAACCATAACATTTAGATTACTTGGGGATATTCGGCAATGAATGGGCCAATGTACTTGCTAAAAAGCGAAGGGAAATTTAGAAACAGGTCCTTCTTGTCTTTGTTCTTCTCGGGTTTTCCTTGAACAGCCTTGAACAAATTTATATTTAACTGACAAAGTCTGTGTCTGTATTCGAACCATTAGGGAATTATCGACAATGAAAGTGCGAATGTAATTGCTAAAAAGAGAAGGGAGCTTAAGAAAGTTAACCAGATCAATGAAAAACAGTTCGACTGAATCAAAAACATGGGCGAGAGAATCCCATTCGGTCACGAGAACGAGTTAGTATCTTCAAAATTAATAAGTCCGAGGTAGGGGACGTAATCTTAGTGAACATTTGACCGATTCGATTTGACCTCCTTTCAATCTAACCTAGAATCAATTCTCTTCTCCTTTCTCTCTGGAATATACTTTACATTCTATTTTGATGGTAATTTGTGATCGTCAAGACCTACTAACAAGACAGACCAACGATTTAAGCCCTTAAGACTTTTTCCGTTGGCGTTGCATTAAATCGCTTATATATTTAAAATTTTCAGCCTATTTTTCCAGTTTTCCCTATAGTTTTTTGAGGACAAACATATATTATCATATGTACAAATGTATATTATTGTCCCTTACACCTGGATGTTGACTGACGAAGTGTATGTTAGTTGCTGTATGAATATGTTGTATGGTGTTACCAGTCCCGCGTCTTCTGGGACCCAACTGGAGTAGTTCTGTCTACGAAGACCGACCGAAGTCGATAATCTGGTACCACGGGATCCAGGAGCCCCTGGAACATTAGTTCCAGCCTGGTTCCTGGTGAGGCCCTTCGTGGTGGTTGTGGTTTAAACCCAAATCTCGGGTAGAGCGTAAGCTCGGTGGGGAGTTGCATTGCAACTGAGTAACTGACCCATAAAAAAGGCATTTAGGAGATTAGATAGTATCCGATCCTGACAATGGGTGAAGACATGTCCAGAAGAATGTCTTCGAATTTGTAACTCTTGCTCTTTCTGTCAAGGCGTTGTAACAAGTTGACCAATGGGGCGCTGGTCGACGTATTGTAATCACCCAGTGGTTCAAAAAGTACCAGCGTGGGATAGGTCTTTACGCCAAGTACTCACGTAAACCACTTCTACAATCTTGTCCTTTACACTACCCCCCCTTAATAAACTTTCGCCATCTTGATGTAATTGCAATTTAGGATAAAAGAGTGTCTGATAGTACCAAGGGCCATTCCTTAGAATGATTTGATCTAAGGTCGAAACAGAGAACCTATCTTATATGGTACCAAGGGAACCGGTATCCCGCAGGGCATAGTTCTGGACTTTGTCTTGTCCTAGTTATTGGAGAGGACGCCTCGGCGCGCAACTAAAATTTTGGGCTTTAGACCCAAATTCGGGGAAGGAGAATGTTGGTTAAAAGACTGATACACGGTAAAGTCTATAATTGGGGAAAAGTTCGGTGCTGTTGCCGATACCCCACAGAGGAGTGACTATGGCACTTCGTGTTCGTCTAACAGCCCATCCTGTGCTTTTAAAGGTATCATTGTCTAATAAGGTCGTCATGGCGGATAATATTCCACTTTTACTGATCTACAACCGATTCTAAATTGTTTGATATCAAAATTATTACTTTTCCTTTACATACATATTTGTTTAAGGATGTTCAATCGATTGATATGGAATCGATAGACTTCTATTGGTAGATATACATTCTAAAAAGTGTCGATCGTTGACAAGTCTATTGCATTAAGTGGCATCTTTCCCCTCTAAATTCGTAAACATTAATTCTCAATAATAAATTTTCATTCAAACATAAATTAAAAGATCACTCTCTATGTTTTTATACTAATTTTTCTCATTATTACTCTCTATCTCTCTCAAAAAATGCAAAAAAAAAATCTAAACAAAATTGGGAAAAATATTTGTCTGACGCTTGTTGTTGCCAAAAAAAAAATATATAAATATTTGTTGTTATATTTACGTACTTAAATAATGTTGCTATTTATTTATTTATTTATTTATTTTTTTGTTGCTTCATAAATTATTATAAAATCATTAAAAGATCTTGTACATGTACAAAATCATCTCTACGAAAATGTATTTTTAGCTTTTGAAAAGAATTCAGCACAAAAGCAAAAGTCAAAAGAAAATTTTTGTCATAAATGATATTTTTAATATGGCGTTGACGTTGGTCTGTTTGCTAATAAATCTCAATGTTAAAGAAAAATTATATTTTTATAATATAAAAGAAAAAAAGAAAATGAAATACACATAATATAAAAATATACAAAAAATCCCAGTGATAAAATTGTATTAAAGCAAATCCATAATGACAGTTTTTAGCTGTCAATTTTGATGTAAAAGAGTTGTTGTTTACTATTATGAAAGAAAGTTTTTATTATCAACAAATCATAAATTAAATAACCCCGAAATCATTTTAATATTTTGTTGTAATTTATTTAAACAAAATCCTTGATTCTAGATTTAAATTATGATAAATATTGAGAGAATTTTTTTTTTTAACAAAAAAACAACAAATGTGAAAATATTTTTATTGATTTGCAAATTAAGGCATGTGTCACAGACTCATTGCTGATCATGTGTTTTTTTATCATTTTGCGTAGGAAATGACGTCAAAGTGGAAATGAAAGTAAAAGTAAAATTATGCAAAAAGCAATTTAAAAAAATTTAAATTTGTGATTTAATATTATTTATTAAAACGATTTTTAAAATATTACTTTATTTTCACAATTTTGCATTGCCAAAAAACGAAACGAATGTTATACCAAAACCCTCCATATACTTCTTTCAAAATTTATATTTGATCTCAGATTTCTACAAACTGGAGTAGCATTTAACTCGTACTGAACTAGAACTAAAACTGAACTAGAACTGAACTAGAAAAGAACTTGAACAGAACTTGAACTAGAACTGAACTAGAACTGAACATGAACTGAACATGAACTGAACATGAACTGAACATGAACATGAACCAAACATGAACTGAACATGAACTGAACATGAACTGAACATGAACTGAACATGAACTGAACATGAACTGAACACGAACTGAACATGAATTGAACATGAACTGAACATGAATTGAACATGAACTGAACATGAACTGAACATGAACTGAACATGAACTGAACATGAACTGAACATGAACTGAACATGAACTGAACATGAACTGAACATGAACTGAACATGAACTGAACATGAACTGAACATGAACTGAACATGAATTGAACATGACTGAACATGAATTGAACATGAACTGAACATGAACTGAACATGAACTGAACATGAACTGAACATGAACTGAACATGAAATGAACATGAACTGAACATGAACTGAACATGAACTGAACATGAACTGAACATGAACTGAACATGAACTGAACATGAACTGAACATGAACTGAACATGAACTGAACATGAACTGAACATGAACTGAACATGAACTGAACATGAACTGAACATGAACTGAACATGAACTGAACATGAACTGAACATGAACTGAACATGAACTGAACATGAACTGAACATGAACTGAACATGAACTGAACATGAACTGAACATGAACTGAACATGAACTGAACATGAACTGAACATGAACTGAACATGAACTGAACATGAACTGAACATGAACTGAACATGAACTGAACATGAACTGAACATGAACTGAACATGAACTGATCATGAACTAAACATGAACTGAACATGAACTGAACTAGAACTGAACTAGAACTGAACTAGAACTGAACTAGATCTGAACAAGAACTGAACTAGAACTGCAGTAGAACTGAAGTAGAACTGAACTCGAACTGAACTAGAACTGAACTAGAACTGAACTAGAACTGAACTAGAACTGAACTAGAACTGAACTAGAACTGAACTAGAACTGAACTAGAACTGAACTAGAACTGAACTAGAACTGAACTAGAACTGAACTAGAACTGAACTAGAACTGAACTAGAACTGAACTAGAACTGAACTAGAACTGAACTAGAACTGAACTAGAACTGAACTAGAACTGAACTAGAACTGAACTAGAACTGAACTAGAACTGAACTAGAACTGAACTAGAACTGAACTAGAACTGAACTAGAACTGAACTAGAACTGAACTAGAACTGAACTAGAACTGAACTAGAACTGAACTAGAACTGAACTAGAACTGAACTAGAACTGAACTCGAACTAGAACTGAACTAGAACAAGAACTGAACTAGAACTAGAACTGAACTAGACTTGAACTAGAACTGAACTAGAACTGAACTAGAACTGAACTAGAACTGAACTAGCACTGAACTAGAACTGAACTAGAACTGAACTAGAACTGAACTAGAACTGAACTAGAACTGAACTAGAACTGAACTAGAACTGAACTAGAACTGAACTAGAACTAGAACTGAACTAGACTTGAACTAGAACTGAACTAGAACTGAAGTAGAACTGAACTAGAACTGAACTAGAACTGAACTAGAACTGAACTAGAACTGAATTAGAACTGAACTAGAACTGAACTAGAACTGAACTAGCACTGAACTAGAACTGAACTAGAACTGAACTAGAACTGAACAAAAACTGAAAAAGAACTGATAACTATAAATATTTTATATTTTATCCAACTTACCTTAATAAAATTTCAATAGATTTAAACAATTCCTTAGTGTATTCACTTATAACAGCAACAACAGTTAAAATGACAATTAAAACGTCGGCAGAAGATGTTTCGATGGCAGCACGAGCAGCAGTTGCAACAATTAAATTATCACTGGTTTTAATTAAATTATCACAAATTTCTTTAGTTTTATTTAAATTAGCTTTACTATTAATATTATTATTATTTAATTGTTTAACAATTGTTTTATTAACACCACTATTATATTGACCACCGATTAATTCACCATAATTACACAAATCACTTAAAACTTTGAATGAACTTTTATTATCACAACAACAATTATTATTATAAACTTGGGGTTGTTGTTGGGGTCTTTTAGAAAAATGTTTAGTTTTTATTAAAATCCTTAAACGTGGATCACGTGGTGTATAATAGAGAAAAACTTTATTCGATTTACTACTATTGTTGTAAGTACGATTATGATTATTATTTTTACTGCTCTTGGCTTTCAACAATGTGGCAGACGTTGCAAAAGCTGCTGCCGCTGATGTGTCCGTAAACGAGGAGGAGTTGATGGTCGTCGGTAACGTTGACAACTTTATGGAGGTTGCGGATAATTTCAGTTTTATCGTAGCTGCTGATGTTAAAGTTGTACTAAATGTTTTACTCACTAACTTGGTGGTTGATTTTTTAATTGTTTTATTAGATTTACTAGATTTACTCGATTTACAATAGAAAGTTTTTAACCGAAAGTCATTCATTAAGACCGTTAAACGACTGAACCCGTTAAACGAAATAAATATATTGATTAGTACTACTACTGCTAAGAGTAGGGGTTGTAATAAGCTTGCAAATGTTGCAAATTCCGTTAATAGCGTTAAGGCTTCGTATAGAGGAGAAACTTTTAACTTTTGTTTTTGTTTAATTGTTTTATCTAGATTTAAGTAAAATTCCAAAGATTTCTTCTTATTGCTTTTAGTTAATTGGCGTTGAAGTGACACTTTCAAACCGTACATAAACGTTTTTGAAATGAATGCTTTAGACACGTTAACCCTCATGCGGTAGGTTTGATAATTTTTGGTTTTTTTAAATGAAATTTTTGTTTTTTAAATGATTTTTCAAACTGTGGGTTTTTATAAAAAACACTGTTAAACACTTTTTAGAGCGATTTGTATTTTAATAAACAAAATAATTGAAATTAAAAATAATAGTTTTTTTAAAAAAATTTAGTTTCTTTGGAGAATTTTTTAGCACTTTTCACACAATTTTATGTGATGTTTTATAGCTTGATACCAGATACGTTTTTCCAGTAGTTGTCAAATGATTGCATTACTATTTACTTTTTGAACAAACATGTTGTTGGCAAATTTGTAAATATTTTATTTCGAAATTTTGCATGGAAGCTGCCTTTTGTATTTTTGTGGTTTATTAAAGAAAAGAAGGCGTTACCTGCCTTCTTAATGGAACTTAATTTAAGAATTTATTACTTGTGTTACTTTTATGATTATGATTTTGTGCGTATCTGTTTCTTGTTTTTGTTTTCTTTTATTATTTTTCGTTTTATTGGTTTTCTTTTTATCGTTTCTTGTTTGTTGTTTATTTATTATTTTCTTCTTTATTCAGTCACTTTGATTAATGAGATTTTTATTGTTAATTAGAAAATATTTGTTTCTGTCGACAGGATAACGGTAAATGTAGATGACATTTCTGCAAAGAAAGGAGAAAAAACAAAAGAGAATTAGGTAAAAGAATTTTGGAAAGAATTTAATAAAACATGTACAAAAATTATATGTATGAATGTCCGACTTTAATATGTCCTACAATAACTGTTTTCTATATAAAAGGGCGACATCTTTAGGGCTCGGGTCAGTTGTAGGCGGAACTGTAAAATGTCATATCATATTTAAGTCAATTTCGAAAGAAATGACGGACTTGGATCAAATACTACGTCACAAATGTAACTAACTAAAAACTAACTAACTAACTAACTAACTAACTAACTACTAACTAACTAACTACTAACTAACTAACTAACTAACTAACTAACTAACTAACTAACTAACTACTACTAACTAACTAACTAAACTACTAACTACTAACTAACTAACTAACTAACTAACTAACTAACTAACTACAACTAACTAACTAATAACTAACTAACTAACTAACTAACTAACTAACTAACTAACTAACTAACTAACTAACTAACTAACTAACTAACTAACTAACTAACTAACTAACTACAACTACTAACTAACTAACTAACTAACTAACTACTAACTAACTAACTAACTAACTAACTACTAACTAACTAACTAACTAACTAACTACTAACTAACTAACTAACTAACTAACTAACTAACTAACTAACTAACTAACTAACTAACTAACTAACTAACTACTAACTACTAACTAACTAACTAACTAACTAACTAACTAACTAACTAACTACTAACTAACTAACTACTAACTAACTAACTAACTAACTACTACTAACTACTAACTAACTAACTAACTAACTAACTAACTAACTAACTAACTAACTAACTACTAACTAACTAACTAACTAACTAACTAACTAACTAACTAACTAACTAACTAACTAACTAACTAACTAACTAACTAACTAACTAACTAACTAACTAACTACTAACTAACTAACTAACTAACTAACTAACTACTACTAACTACTAACTAACTAACTAACTAACTAACTACTAACTAACTAACTACTAACTAACTAACTAACTAACTAACTAACTACTAACTAACTACTAAACTAACTAACTAACTACTAACTAACTAACTAACTAACTAACTAACTAACTACTAACTAACTAACTAACTAACTAACTAACTAACTAACTAACTAACTAACTAACACTAACTAACTAACTAACTAACTAACTAACTAACTAACTAACTAACTACTATCTAACTAACTAACTAAGAGAACTACAACTGAACTACAACTGAACTACAACTGAACTACACTGAACTACAACTAAACTACAACTAAACTACAACTAAGCTACAACTGAACTGGAACTAGAACTGAATTAGAACTGAACTAGAAATAGAACTGAACTAGAACTGAACTAGAACTGAACTAGAACTGAACTAGAACTGAACTAGAACTGAACTAGACTGAACTAGAACTGAACTAGAACTGAACTAGAACTGAACTAGAACTGAACTAGAACTGAACTAGAACTGAACTAGAACTGAACTAGAACTGAACTAGAACTGAACTACTAGAACTGAACTAGAACTGAACTAGAACTGAACTAGAACTGAACTAGAACTGAACTAGAACTGAACTAGAACTGAACTAGAACTGAACTAGAACTGAACTAGAACTGAACTAGAACTGAACTAGAACTGAACTAGAACTGAACTAGAACTGAACTAGAACTGAACTAGAACTGAACTAGAACTGAACTAGAACTGAACTAGAACTGAACTAGAACTGAACTAGAACTGAACTAGAACTGAACTAGAACTGAACTAGAACTGAACTAGAACTAGAACTGAACTAGAACTGAACTAGAACTGAACTAGAACTAGAACTGAACTAGAACTGAACTAGAACTGAACTAACTAATACACGACATTAATATTTGACTCGAACAGGGACCAAATTGTAGCATAAGACATCGATCGAAATCTCCATTTAGATTCTATTGAGATTTCGATCGATATCGTATGCCGTAATTTGAGACCAGATTTTTTTTTTTTCAATAATTATGGTTGCGATCGCCGTATAGGACATAGCGCTATACTGTTGAAACCACATCTCGTCCGTATCAATGTCCTCTACATTTTCAAATAGAAATTTATTGATCATAGTGTAGTAACGATGGCCATAGACTGTATGGCGAGTTCCGACTTCATTTTTAAAGAAATACGATCCCATGATACCACGTGCGTTCACCACATCAAGCGGTGAAATTTTAAAGACGTAATGACAACTCTAGAGACTGTTATGGATTCGTCTCATATCATTTCATCATTCATAAAGCCAAATAGAAAATATTTTTTTGAAATGTTCGGGTCCTATCATGCTTTCAGCAGACGCCATATTTTTTAAAGGTAGGTATAAAAATTTAGCCCGATATTTCAACTCAACTAGACTTTTTTTGCAAATAGCAAATCATTTCCATGAAAAAAATCTTTATGAGCCCCCCATACAAAACCAACACGAGACAATTAAACTATTTGCCAGTGTTCTTAAAAAATAGAGATAAAAACAAAGATTTATAAATGTTATATTTAAAGAACTTTGTAAATAAAATAAAATAAATATTAATACAGCTAAAATTATCTTGTAAAACACACTGTACCCGCGTACATAACGTGAAATTTAAATTCAAATAAAATCTGAATTTTTTTCTGCCTTTCTCACCCAAAATAAGATAATTAAATAGATGAATAGGAATATGGATGTCGTTAGTCTTTTTCATTTCTTCTACTATAAATGTTAAAATTTTAATAAAAGTAAAATATAAATTATTTTATTGACTGAGTTGGTGAGTGAGTGAGTGAGCGCCTTATCAAGTCGGGGTAGTAAATAGATGATGAATATAAAATTGTATAATTAAATTATATTGTATATGAAAATCTATATAAACAGACAAATCTACAAATATACATATATACAACATACTATATAGTAGTAATATAATCGTGTTAAATATACAATAATCGTACAACAGAAGATAAGACGTTCTTATAATAAAACGAGCGAAATATATTTTTTGTGTTTGATTTATTTCTATTGTTTTATGTTTTTTTTATTAAATTACAAGTTTTTTGAAAAAAAAAAATAATTAATTTATTTCGAGTTATATTTTTTTGTTCAATAAAAATGGCTTTAATCATATAGATAAAACAAGATTAATTTTATGATGCACTTAATTAATGGGTTAAGGTAATAGAATAATGTCAAACTTTAGAATTTTTTACGCAGTTAAAGAAATTGTGGTTCCATATAGGTGCAAATGGAATAAATATTAAAGATAACGTCAAAAGAATTAGTCTATAGACTAGTTTATAGTCTAGTCTATAGTCTAGTCTATAGTCCAGTCTATAGTCTAGTCTATAGTCCAGTCTATAGTCTAGTCTATAGTCCAGTCTATAGTCTAGTCTATAGTCTAGTCTATAGTCTAGTCTATAGTCCAGTCTATAGTCTAGTCTATAGTCTAGTCTATAGTCCAGTCTATAGTCTAGTCTATAGTCCAGTCTATAGTCTAGTCTATAGTCTAGTCTATAGTCCAGTCTATAGTCTAGTCTATAGTCTAGTCTATAGTCTAGTCTATAGTCTAGTCTATAGTCTAGTCTATAGTCTAGTCTATAGTCTAGTCTATAGTCTAGTCTATAGTCTAGTCTATAGTCTAGTCTTTAGTCTAGTCTTTAGTCTAGTCTATAGTCTAGTCCATAGTCTAGTCTATAGTCTAGTATATAGTCTAGTCTATAGTCTAGTCTATAGTCTAGTCTATAGTCTAGTCTATAGTCTAGTCTATAGTCTAGTCTATGTCTAGTCTAGTCTATAGTCTAGTCTATAGTCTAGTCTATAGTCTAGTCTATAGTCTAGTCTATAGTCTAGTCTATAGTCTAGTCTATAGTCTAGTCTATAGTCTAGTCTATAGTCTAGTCTATAGTCTAGTCTATAGTCTAGTCTATAGTCTAGTCTATAGTCTAGTCTATAGTCTAGTCTATAGTCTAGTCTATAGTCTAGTCTATAGTCTAGTCTATAGTCTAGTCTATAGTCTAGTCTATAGTCTAGTCTATAGTCTAGTCTATAGTCTAGTCTATAGTCTAGTCTATAGTCTAGTCTATAGTCTAGTCTATAGCTAGTCTATAGTCTAGTCTATAGTCTAGTCTATAGTCTAGTCTATAGTCTAGTCTATAGTCTAGTCTATAGTCTAGTCTATAGTCTAGTCTATAGTCTAGTCTATAGTCTAGTCTATAGTCTAGTCTATAGTCTAGTCTATAGCTAGTCTATAGTCTAGTCTATAGTCTAGTCTATAGTCTAGTCTATAAGTCTAGTCTATAGTCTAGTCTATAGTCTAGTCTATAGTCTAGTCTATAGTCTAGTCTATAGTCTAGTCTATAGTCTAGTTCTATAGTCTAGTCTATATTCTAGTCTATAGTCTAGTCTATAGTCTATTCTATAGTCTAGTCTATAGTCTAGTCTATAGTCTAAGTCTATAGTCTAGTCTATAGTCTAGTCTATGAGTCTAGTCTATAGACTAGTCTATAGTCTAATCTATAGTCTAGTCTATAGTCTAGTCTATAGTCTAGTCTATAGTCTAGTCTATAGACTAGTCTATAGTCTAGTCTATAGTCTAGTCTATAGTCTAGTCTATAGTCTAGTCTATAGTCTAGTCTATAGTCTAGTCTATAGTCTAGTCTATAGTCTAGTCTATAGTCTAGTCTATAGTCTAGTCTATAGTCTAGTCTATAGTCTAGTCTATAGTCTAGTTTTTAGTCTAGTCTTTAGTCTAGTCTATAGTCTAGTCCATAGTCTAGTCTATAGTCTAGTATATAGTCTAGTCTATAGTCTAGTCTATAGTCTAGTCTATAGTCTAGTCTATAGTCTAGTCTATAGTCTAGTCTATAGTCTAGTCTATAGTCTAGTCTATAGTCTAGTCTATAGTCTAGTCTATAGTCTAGTCTATAGTCTAGTCTTTAGTCTAGTCTTTAGTCTAGTCTATAGTCTAGTCCATAGTCTAGTCTATAGTCTAGTATATAGTCTAGTCTATAGTCTAGTCTATAGTCCTAGTCTATAGTCTAGTCTATAGTCTAGTCTATGTTAGTCTAGTCTAGTCATAGTCTAGTCTATAGTCTAGTCTATAGTCTAGTCTATAAGTCTAGTCTATAGTCTAGTCTATAGTCTAGTCTATAGTCTAGTCTATAGTCTAGTCTATAGTCCTAGTCTATAGTCTAGTCTATAGTATAGTCTAGTCTATAGTCTAGTCTATAGTCTAGTCTATAGTCTAGTCTATAGTCTAGTCTATAGTCTAGTCTATAGTCTAGTCTATAGTCTAGTCTATAGTCTAGTCTATAGTCTAGTCTTTAGTCTAGTCTATAGTCTAGTCCATAGTCTAGTCTATAGTCTAGTATATAGTCTAGTCTATAGTCTAGTCTATAGTCTAGTCTATAGTCTAGTCTATAGTCTAGTCTATAGTCTAGTCTATAGTCTAGTCTATAGTCTAGTCTATAGTCTAGTCTATAGTCTAGTCTATAGTCTAGTCTATAGTCTAGTCTATAGTCTAGTCTATAGTCTAGTCTATAGTCTAATCTATAGTCTAGTCTATAGTCTAGTCTATAGACTAGTCTATAGTCTAGTCTATAGTCTAGTCTATAGTCTAGTCTATAGTCTAGTCTATAGTCTAGTCTATAGTCTAGTCTATAGACTAGTCTATAGTCTAATCTATAGTCTAGTCTATAGTCTAGTCTATAGTCTAGTCTATAGTCTAGTCTATAGTCTAGTCTATAGTCTAGTCTATAGTCTAGTCTATAGTCTAGTCTATAGTCTAGTCTATAGTCTAGTCTATAGTCTAGTCTTTAGTCTAGTCTTTAGTCTAGTCTATAGTCTAGTCCATAGTCTAGTCTATAGTCTAGTATATAGTCTAGTCTATAGTCTAGTCTATAGTCTAGTCTATAGTCTAGTCTATAGTCTAGTCTATAGTCTAGTCTTTAGTCTAGTCTTTAGTCTAGTCTTTAGTCTAGTCTATAGTCTAGTCCATAGTCTAGTCTATAGTCTAGTATATAGTCTAGTCTATAGTCCAGTCTATAGTCTAGTCTATAGTCCAGTCTATAGTCCAGTCTATAGTCTAGTCTATAGTCCAGTCTATAGTCTAGTCTATAGTCTAGTCTATAGTCTAGTCTATAGTCCAGTCTATAGTCTAGTCTATAGTCTAGTCTATAGTCCAGTCTATAGTCTAGTCTATAGTCTAGTCTATAGTCTAGTCTATAGTCTAGTCTATAGTCTAGTCTATAGTCTAGTCTATAGTCTAGTCTATAGTCTAGTCTATAGTCTAGTCTATAGTCTAGTCTATAGTCTAGTCTATAGTCTAGTCTATAGTCTAGTCTATAGTCTAGTCTATAGTCTAGTGTATAGTCTAGTCTATAGTCTAGTCTATAGTCTAGTCTATAGTATAGACTATCCTTGTTTTGTGGGAACGATGTTATTCCAGATATAGAATGGGAGCACTGATTGAAAAATTCTGAGAAATTTAATACAGAAAACTGAACATCGTATGATATACATATGTAGGTTCATAGATCACTATATACAATTTTTCCCACCAAAAAATATGGAAACATATAAGGGAGTGGATAACTGGCCCGTTAGCGGCCTCTGTGTATTTCTTCAGATCTCAGGAAGTGTATGTATGTACATCAATTTTACAAAATTTCAACCTTAGGAAACGGACGGACGGACTTGCCTAGACATTTTTAAAACTTTTTAAATAATTTTTTATAAAATAATTTTGCTATAATTTAATTATTTTCTCTTTATTATTTACTCAAATGAAATTAAATTTATTAACAATTTTTTACGATTAGACTTTGTTTTCGTTTCTATAAATTTTTGAAAAAAATATTTTATTTATTTTTATCAATTAAGATTAAACTCATAAGAGAGACGTTATTGTAAACATTATCCTTGAACTAATTTACAATTATATTTAGTACTACAATGTAATAATAATAACTAACAATAAACTACAAATTTTTATTTATTTAACCAAATAAATAAATAAACATATACATACAGTAAAAGTTCAATGTTCTGCACGTTTAGCAGTGTGAAAAAATGTTAAGCATACAATTTGAAAAATTAGATTAAGAAAATAATTAAAATTGTTTTATTTAGAAGAAAGATAGAGAGAGAGAGTGTGTGTAAATGTCATAAATGCTCTTTAAACAAATTGTTAAAATTAATTGCATTTCTTAAACAAAAAAGATTAAATTTCGTTTTCCTTAATTATTCATCTAAGTCTATGTCGACATGATACTCAATTGAAATCCGCAATAACAAAGTGACGGATTGAGGGCACATCCGACTAAATAATACCCTGCACTAGTGATTCTCATGAGGTGTAGTCGAACTTGATATCAGCTATATACTGAACTGAACTATAGGCTGGATTGTAGAACAGACTATGGACTAGATTATAGAGCAGGCTATAAACCAGACTATAGACCAGACTTTATATTAAACAATAGACTGAACTATAGACTAGACCATACACCAGACTATAGACTGGACCATAGATTAGACAATGGACCAGTCTATAGACTAGACTATAAACCAGACTATAGGTCGGACTATAGACCTGACTATAGACAGATTAGAGACTTGACTATGGACCTGACTATAGACTTGACTACATTATAAACCAGACTATAGATTAAACTATAGACTCAACTATAGACCAGACTATAGCCTACACTATAGTCCAGACTTAGGACTGAACTATAGACCGACCAGATTATAGACTGGACTTTAGACTAGAATATAGACCAGACTATAGACTGGACTGTAGAGTAAACTATAGACCATACTATAGAGTAGACTATAGACCACACTATAAACTGGACTGTAGACTAGACTATAGACTGGACTGTAGACTAGACTAAAAATCAGATAATATACTGGATTATAGACCAGATTATAGACTAGACTACAGACCCGACTGTAGACTGCACTGTAGAATAGACTATAGGCTAGACTGTAGACTAGACTATAGACCACACTATAGACAACCCTATAGACTAGAGTATAGACCAGACTACAGACTATAGACTGGTATAGGCTAGACCAGATTATAGGCTGGACTGTAGTCTAGATCAGACTATAGACTGAACTGTAGCCTAGATCAGACTATAGACTGGACTGTAGACCATTATACTAATCTCGGACTTGCTCATACTGAAGGGACTTCTCGTCCTCCTCTCGTTAGGCTCATCCCAGAGCATCTTTGTGGTTGCAATCAGCGTTTCCTTATTTCAAATAGTCTTATGGGATTCACTCGCTTTTGTGTTCAATCCAACCCCTGTAGGTCTTTAGGTCCGTTTTGCACCAAACTTTCCATGTTCGATTTGGACTTTGGTCATGGATATATTGTGACTTTATAAAAAGGAACGGATAGACCTAGTCATTAAGACTTTAAATCGTTAGTTCTTCTTTAAAATATTTGCAACACCTTACAATTAACCATAACAAACCTTAGCCCAACTGCCTATTACCCCTACCACTATAAAACCGTAGGGTATCAAACTCTCTTTTCAGTATCTCTATTAACGATTTCATTTATTTTGAAAGTTAAATTAGATGGAAATTTTAATATACAAGAAAAAAAATCTAGGAAATCCAATACATTATACGGAAATTAAAACGAATACAAACGAGTATATTATGGCCCCATGTTATCAGTTATCAGGGCAAAAACATGAGGAACAAAGTGAGCAAAATTTTTCTACAATAAAGTGATTAGTATGAACTGAAGAATACTTTGTTTTATATATACATAAATATTCTATTTAAAATTATATTATAACAATAAAAATAAAAGAAACGAGCATTATTTAAATTGGACGGACCGACTCCCATAGACATTGTAAATTTATATAGAAAGAATTTGACAAATTAGAGCAAAAGTACATAAAGAAATGTTTGCCTGTTTTTCTATTTACAAATATGTATAAGAAGTATAACAATAGCTTGTCTGATTAGGATTTTAATGGAAACTATTTAAAATAATTGAAATGTTAAATCGACATTTGAACGGAGAGAGAGAAATTTTATGATGATCAAATAAAGATTTAAACTGTTGATCAAAATGTTTCAGACTAAAATCCTTTAAGAAAGAACTGATTCGAGAACCGTTTCCATGGAACCTCTTCCAACGAATGCAAGAGAAAATCATTCATTCTATAACTATTTATGGAACTAACACAATGAAGACCCTTATTAGACTTTAAGAAGATATAGTCAGGTCCGTCTGCATGTATGTGTGTCTGTCCGTCTGCATTTCTGTTTGTCAATCAGTCATTAAAAGCGAGAAGTTTTAGAACTAGTTGTGTTACTAATGCAACGAAGGACCCCAAAAGGAACAAATACTCTGGATCCTTATTAGATTTTATGACGATCTAGCCATGTCCGTCCATCCGTCAGTCTATCTATATATATGTCTGTCTGTCTGTCTGTCTGTCTGTCTGTCTGTTATGTCTGTCTATCTATATATCTGTCTATCTGTCTGTCTTTAAAACACGATAAGACCCATAAGGGAGGAGCTAAATGGTTAAAATTTTCCTTTTTTCTAAAAATTCGGGAACTGGAACTAGATGTGGAACTATATACAACGAAGCACCACAAAATTATACACGATGCTTATTAGATGCGATGCTTTTAAGACCAGGTCCGTCTATCTGTCCGCTTTAAGGGACACGATAAGACCATACAGGAGGAACTAAAGGGTTAAAGTTTTTCTTTCTTCTGAAATTCCAAGTTCTAGAATTCAACGAAAGTCTACAAAAGTATACGATTTAGCCATGTCCGTCCGTCCGTCCGCCTGTGTATTTGTCTGTCTGTGCGTCTTTAAAAACACGATAAGATCCACACGGGAGGATTTAAAAGCTTAAGATTTCCCTTTTTTCTAAATTTTCGATTACAATTTATTTCTTCTTAAAGAAACACTTACGTTTTTTAACAAAATAATGTTAAGCACGAAATAAACTGCAATTAAAATCAATTTTAACACTTGTCAAAATACAATTGGTTTAAAAAACTTTTCATAGGCAAAAAATTAACTTTGTTTTTATATTTGTTTGCAAATTCTAAAGCAAATATTGCTAATATCTTCAAATATGTATAAATCTAATTTCAAAACACGTTTATTTTCGTGACATTTTCACACGCGAACGAACACAGTAACAACACAAATTTTAATGACATGAATTCAATAGCCTGTAAATAGGCAATGAAATTTATTAATTTCATATTATTTTCTTATTTCACTAGTTGTTTAACAAAATTCCCAAAAGAAACACTTATAATTGTTAACCGTTTTATTAAAATTATTAACCGTTATTTATTATTGTTTATATTTTCTCGTTTTCTTGTTTTCTCGCTTCCGATTTTTCGTCGTAAACAAGAGCCCGCGATTTAAATGGCGAATTAGAACGCCAACTTTTGTCGCGTGCTCGTAAACGGTTCCATTACGTTGTATTCTAAACTGACGACTAAAATAAATTTTCATCAGAGTTTTTTTTTTCTTAATCTTTAAACTGACTTCGCACATATTCATACAGGCAGACGTAAATCGTGAAAACAATATCACAAGTGTGTGTGTGTGTGTGTAAATAATACGATGAGAAATGAAAATAACGGCAAAAGGCCAATGTGAGCCTCTCAATTTGAAAATCTCTTATAAAAATCATACACAACTGAAATCTGAAATATGTCCGTCCATGAACGGACTAAGTGTCCAATTGTTAGTAGTGCAATAATCAACAACAAAAGCAAGAACAACATGTGAATAAAGATTATAC